>NC_060183.1:75490728-75610728 GCF_021184085.1 Oncorhynchus gorbuscha | reverse complement strand
TGTGTGTGTGTGCATGTGTGTGTGTGCATGTGTGTGTGTGTGTTTCTGTGCGTGTGTTTCTGTGCGTGTGTGTGTTTCTGTGCGTGTGTGTGTTTCTGTGTGTGTGTGTGTGTGTGTGTGTGTGTGTGTGTGTGTGTGTGTGTGTGTGTGTGTGTGTGTGTGTGTGTGTGTGTGTGTGTGTGTGTGTGTGTGTGTGTGTGTGTGTGTGTGTGTGTGTGCTTCTGTGTGTGTGTGTGCTTCTGTGTGTGTGTGTGTTTCTGTGTGTGTGTGTGTGTGGTGGCTTATGGGGCGGACTCCATCCATCAACAACACACCAATAGGACCACAGCAGAAACAGGGTCAGATTAACATAGGGTAGAAGGCTGGAGGTATAAACCAGAATTTAGTCAAGGGAATAAAGAGTGGATAAAAAAAAGTTTCATTATTTTGATAAACATTTTATTTACGTTTTCCACAGTTTCACAATATCAATACCATGACATCTAAAAAACGGACATTTTCTGTCCTAAAGCAACAGTTGTCAGGTTCAACCAGGACTGGAGCCATGCAAGGCTGGACCTGTGATGGCCAGAATGGTGAAGGCAGGCAGGAATAACCTTGGCCTGGAGCATCAATCAGCACCTTGCCGGTGGCTTGCTGAGAGTGTGAACGCCTTTATCGCTCTACTTGGCTCTAATGAAACAGATTTAATGAGCTGATTAAAAGTCTGCCGGGGCGACGCAGGAATTATTAGGTAACTCTGAGATAGCTGATATCATTGTTAGGTAACTCTGAGATAACTGATATCATTGTTAGGTAACTCTGAGATAACTGATATCATTGTTAGGTAACTGAGATAAATGATATCATTGTTGGGTAACTCTGTGATAACTGATATCATTGTTAGGTAACTCTGTGATAACTGATATCATTGTTAGGTAACTGAGATAAATGATATCATTGTTAGGTAACTCTGAGATAACTGATATCATTGTTAGGTAACTCTGAGATAGCTGATATCATTGTTAGGTAACTGAGATAAATTATATCATTGTTGGGTAACTCTGTGATAACTGATATCATTGTTAGGTAACTCTGAGATAACTGGTATGATTGTTAGGTAACTCTAAGATAACTGATATCATTGTTAGGTAACTCTGTGATAACTGATATCATTGTTGGGTAACTGATATAACTGATATCATTGTTAGGTAACTCTGTGATAACTGATATCATTGTTAGGCAACTGCGATAACTGATATCATTGTTGGGTAACTGAGATAACTGATACCGTTGTTAGGTAACTGTGATAACTGATATCATTGTTAGGCAACTGCGATAACGGATATCATTGTTAGGCAAATGCAATAACGGATATCATTGTTTGGTAACTGCGATAACTGATATGATTAAATCAAATCAAAATGTATTTATTGCGTACACCTTTTTAGCAGATGTTAATGCGAGTGTAGAGAAATTCTTGTGTTCCTATCTCCAACAGTGCTATAGTATCTAACAATTCACAACAATACACTAATCTAAAAGTAAAATAATGGAATTAAGAAATATATAAATATTAGTGCGAGCAATGTCGGAGTGTCATTGGCTGGAATACAGTAGAATATGAGATGAGTAAAGCACTATGTAAATATGATTAAAGTAATTGTTAAGTAACTCTGAGATAACTGATATAACTGTTATGTAACTCTGAGATAACTGATATAACTGTTAGGTAACTCTGAGATAACTGATATAACTGTTAGGTAACTCTGAGATAAATTATATAACTGTTAGGTAACTCTGAGATAACTGATATAACTGTTAGGTAACTCTGAGATAACTGATATAACTGTTAGGTAACTCTGAGATAAATGATATAACTGTTAGGTAACTCTGAGATAACTGATATAACTGTTAGGTAACTCTGAGATAACTGATATAACTGTTAGGTAACTCTGAGATAACTGATATAACTGTTAGGTCAAGTCTGATATAACTGATATAACTGTTAGGTAACTCTGAGATAACTGATATCATTGTTAGGTAACTCTGAGATAACTGATATAACTGTTAGGTAACTCTGAGATAACTGATATCATTGTTAGGTAACTCTGAGATAACTGATATCATTGTTAGGTAACTCTGAGATAACTGATATAACTGTTAGGTAACTCTGAGATAACTGATATCATTGTTAAGTAACTCTGAGATAACTGATATCATTGTTAGGTAACTCTGAGATAACTGATATCATTGTTAGGTAACTCTGAGATAACTGATATAACTGTTAGGTACCTCTGAGATAACTGATGTCATTGTTAGGTAACTCTGAGATAACTGATATCATTGTTAGGTAACTCTGAGATAACTGATATAACTGTTAGGTAACTCTGAGATAACTGATATCATTGTTCCGCAACTGTGATAACTGATATCATTGTTAGGTAACTGAGATAACTGATATCATTGTTAGGCAACTGAGATAACTGATATCATTGTTAGTTAGCTGTGATAAATGATATCATTGTTAGGTAACTCTGAGATAACTGATATCATTGTTAGGTAACTGAGATAAATTATATCATTGTTAGGTAACTGAGATAACTGATATCATTGTTAGGCAACTGAGATAACTGATATCATTGTTAGTTAGCTGTGATAACTGATATCATTGCTAAGCAACTGAGATAACGGATATCATTGTTAGGCAAATGCAATAACGGATATCATTGTTTGGTAACTGCGATAACTGATATGATTAAATCAAATCAAAATGTATTTATTGCGTACACCTTTTTAGCAGATGTTATTGCGAGTGTAGCGAAATTCTTGTGTTCCTATCTCTAACAGTGCTATAGTATCTAACAATTCACAACAATACACTAATCTAAAAGTAAAATAATGGAATTAAGAAATATATAAATATTAGTGCGAGCAATGTCGGAGTGTCATTGGCTGAAATACAGTAGAATATGAGATGAGTAAAGCACTATGTAAATATGATTAAAGTAATTGTTAAGTAACTCTGAGATAACTGATATAACTGTTATGTAACTCTGAGATAACTGATATAACTGTTAGGTAACTCTGAGATAACTGATATAACTGTTAGGTAACTCTGAGATAACTGATATAACTGTTAGGTAACTCTGAGATAACTGATATAACTGTTAGGTAACTCTGAGATAACTGATATAACTGTTAGGTAACTCTGAGATAAATGATATAACTGTTATGTAACTCTGAGATAAATGATATAACTGTTAGGTAACTCTGAGATAACTGATATAACTGTTAGGTAACTCTGAGATAACTGATATAACTGTTAGGTAGCTCTGAGATAACTGATATAACTGTTAGGTAACTCTGAGATAAATGATATAACTGTTAGGTAACTCTGAGATAACTGATATCATTGTTAGGTAACTCTGAGATAACTGATATCATTGTTAGGTAACTCTGAGATAACTGATATCATTGTTAGGTAACTCTGAGATAACTGATATAACTGTTAGGTACCTCTGAGATAACTGATGTCATTGTTAGGTAACTCTGAGATAACTGATATAACTGTTAGGTAACTCTGAGAAAAATGATGTCATTGTTAGGTAACTCTGAGATAACTGATATAACTGTTAGGTAACTCTGAGATAACTGATATCATTGTTCCGCAACTGTGATAACTGATATCATTGTTAGGTAACTGAGATAACTGATATCATTGTTAGGCAACTGAGATAACTGATGTCATTGTTAGGCAACTGAGATAACTGATATCATTGTTAGGTAGCTGTGATAACTGATATCATTGCTAAGCAACTGAGATAACTGATATCATTGTTAGGCAAATGCAATAACGGATATCATTGTTTGGTAACTGCGATAACTGATATGATTAAATCAAATCAAAATGTATTTATTGCGTACACCTTTTTAGCAGATGTTATTGCGAGTGTAGCAAAATTCTTGTGTTCCTATCTCCAACAGTGCTATAGTATCTAACAATTCACAACAATACACTAATCTAAAAGTAAAATAATGGAATTAAGAAATATATAAATATTAGTGCGAGCAATGTCGGAGTGTCATTGGCTGAAATACAGTAGAATATGAGATGAGTAAAGCACTATGTAAATATGATTAAAGTAATTGTTAAGTAACTCTGAGATAACTGATATAACTGTTATGTAACTCTGAGATAACTGATATAACTGTTAGGTAACTCTGAGATAACTGATATAACTGTTAGGTAACTCTGAGATAAATTATATAACTGTTAGGTAACTCTGAGATAACTGATATAACTGTTAGGTAACTCTGAGATAACTGATATAACTGTTAGGTAACTCTGAGATAACTGATATAACTGTTAGGTAACTCTGAGATAACTGATATAACTGTTATGTAACTCTGAGATAACTGATATAACTGTTAGGTAACTCTGAGATAACTGATATCATTGTGAAGTAACTCCGAGATAACTGATATAACTGTTATGTAACTCTGAGATAACTGATATAACTGTTAGGTAACTCTGAGATAACTGATATCATTGTTAGGTAACTCTGAGATAAATGATATAACTGTTAGGTAACTCTGAGATAACTGATATCATTGTTAGGTAACTCTGAGATAACTGATATCATTGTTAGGTAACTCTGAGATAACTGATATCATTGTTAGGTAACTCTGAGATAACTGATATAACTGTTAGGTAACTCTGAGATAACTGATGTCATTGTTAGGTAACTCTGAGATAACTGATATCATTGTTAGGTAACTCTGAGATAACTGATATAACTGTTAGGTAACTCTGAGAAAAATGATGTCATTGTTAGGTAACTCTGAGATAACTGATATAACTGTTAGGTAACTCTGAGATAACTGATATCATTGTTCCGCAACTGTGATAACTGATACCATTGTTAGGTAACTGAGATAACTGATATCATTGTTAGGCAACTGAGATAACTGATGTCATTGTTAGGCAACTGAGATAACTGATATCATTGTTAGGTAGCTGTGATAACTGATATCATTGCTAAGCAACTGAGATAACGGATATCATTGTTAGGCAAATGCAATAACGGATATCATTGTTTGGTAACTGCGATAACTGATATGATTAAATCAAATCAAAATGTATTTATTGCGTACACCTTTTTAGCAGATGTTATTGCGAGTGTAGCGAAATTCTTGTGTTCCTATCTCCAACAGTGCTATAGTATCTAACAATTCACAACAATACACTAATCTAAAAGTAAAATAATGGAATTAAGAAATATATAAATATTAGTGCGAGCAATGTCGGAGTGTCATTGGCTGAAATACAGTAGAATATGAGATGAGTAAAGCACTATGTAAATATGATTAAAGTAATTGTTAAGTAACTCTGAGATAACTGATATAACTGTTATGTAACTCTGAGATAACTGATATAACTGTTAGGTAACTCTGAGATAACTGATATAACTGTTAGGTAACTCTGAGATAAATGATATAACTGTTAGGTAACTCTGAGATAACTGATATAACTGTTAGGTAACTCTGAGATAACTGATATAACTGTTAGGTAACTCTGAGATAACTGATATAACTGTTAGGTCAAGTCTGATATAACTGATATCATTGTTAGGTAACTCTGAGATAACTGATATAACTGTTAGGTCAAGTCTGATATAACTGATATTATATCATTGTTAGGTAACTCTAACTGAACTGTTAGGTAACTCTGAGATAACTGATATAACTGTTAGGTAACTCTGAGATAACTGATATCATTGTTAGGTAACTCTGAGATAACTGATATCATTGTTAGGTAACTCTGAGATAACTGATATCATTGTTAGGTAACTCTGAGATAACTGATATAACTGTTAGGTACCTCTGAGATAACTGATGTCATTGTTAGGTAACTCTGAGATAACTGATATAACTGTTAGGTAACTCTGAGATAACTGATATAACTGTTAGGTAACTCTGAGAAAAATGATGTCATTGTTAGGTAACTCTGAGATAACTGATATAACTGTTAGGTAACTCTGAGATAACTGATATCATTGTTCCGCAACTGTGATAACTGATACCATTGTTAGGTAACTGAGATAACTGATATCATTGTTAGGCAACTGAGATAACTGATGTCATTGTTAGGCAACTGAGATAACTGATATCATTGTTAGGTAGCTGTGATAACTGATATCATTGCTAAGCAACTGAGATAACGGATATCATTGTTAGGCAAATGCAATAACGGATATCATTGTTTGGTAACTGCGATAACTGATATGATTAAATCAAATCAAAATGTATTTATTGCGTACACCTTTTTAGCAGATGTTATTGCGAGTGTAGCGAAATTCTTGTGTTCCTATCTCCAACAGTGCTATAGTATCTAACAATTCACAACAATACACTAATCTAAAAGTAAAATAATGGAATTAAGAAATATATAAATACTGTTAGAGCAATGTCGGAGTGTCATTGGCTGAAATACAGTAGAATATGAGATGAGTAAAGCACTATGTAAATATGATTAAAGTAATTGTTAAGTAACTCTGAGATAACTGATATAACTGTTATGTAACTCTGAGATAACTGATATAACTGTTAGGTAACTCTGAGATAACTGATATAACTGTTAGGTAACTCTGAGATAAATGATATAACTGTTAGGTAACTCTGAGATAACTGATATAACTGTTAGGTAACTCTGAGATAACTGATATAACTGTTAGGTAACTCTGAGATAACTGATAACTGTTAGGTAACTCTGAGATAACTGATATCATTGTTAGGTAACTCTGAGATAAATGATATAACTGTTAGGTAACTCTGAGATAACTGATATCATTGTTAGGTAACTCTGAGATAACTGATATCATTGTTAGGTAACTCTGAGATAACTGATATAACTGTTAGGTACCTCTGAGATAACTGATGTCATTGTTAGGTAACTCTGAGATAACTGATATCATTGTTAGGTAACTCTGAGATAACTGATATAACTGTTAGGTAACTCTGAGAAAAATGATGTCATTGTTAGGTAACTCTGAGATAACTGATATAACTGTTAGGTAACTCTGAGATAACTGATATCATTGTTCCGCAACTGTGATAACTGATACCATTGTTAGGTAACTGAGATAACTGATATCATTGTTAGGCAACTGAGATAACTGATGTCATTGTTAGGCAACTGAGATAACTGATATCATTGTTAGGTAGCTGTGATAACTGATATCATTGCTAAGCAACTGAGATAACGGATATCATTGTTAGGCAAATGCAATAACGGATATCATTGTTTGGTAACTGCGATAACTGATATGATTAAATCAAATCAAAATGTATTTATTGCGTACACCTTTTTAGCAGATGTTATTGCGAGTGTAGCAAAATTCTTGTGTTCCTATCTCCAACAGTGCTATAGTATCTAACAATTCACAACAATACACTAATCTAAAAGTAAAATAATGGAATTAAGAAATATATAAATATTAGTGCGAGCAATGTCGGAGTGTCATTGGCTGAAATACAGTACAATATGAGATGAGTAAAGCACTATGTAAATATGATTAAAGTAATTGTTAAGTAACTCTGAGATAACTGATATAACTGTTATGTAACTCTGAGATAACTGATATAACTGTTAGGTAACTCTGAGATAACTGATATAACTGTTAGGTAACTCTGAGATAAATTATATAACTGTTAGGTAACTCTGAGATAACTGATATAACTGTTAGGTAACTCTGAGATAAATTATATAACTGTTAGGTAACTCTGAGATAACTGATATAACTGTTAGGTCAAGTCTGATATAACTGATATCATTGTTAGGTAACTCTGAGATAACTGATATAACTGTTAGGTCAAGTCTGATATAACTGATATAACTGTTAGGTAACTCTGAGATAACTGATATAACTGTTAGGTCAAGTCTGATATAACTGATATAATTGTTAGGTAACTCTGAGATAACTGATATAACTGTTAAGTAACTCTGAGATAAATGATATAACTGTTAGGTAACTCTGAGATAACTGATATCATTGTTAGGTAACTCTGAGATAAATGATATAACTGTTAGGTAACTCTGAGATAACTGATATCATTGTTAGGTAACTCTGAGATAACTGATATCATTGTTAGGTAACTCTGAGATAACTGATATCATTGTTAGGTAACTCTGAGATAACTGATATAACTGTTAGGTACCTCTGAGATAACTGATGTCATTGTTAGGTAACTCTGAGATAACTGATATCATTGTTAGGTAACTCTGAGAAAAATGATGTCATTGTTAGGTAACTCTGAGATAACTGATATAACTGTTAGGTAACTCTGAGATAACTGATATCATTGTTCCGCAACTGTGATAACTGATATCATTGTTAGGTAACTGAGATAACTGATATCATTGTTAGGCAACTGAGATAACTGATGTCATTGTTAGGCAACTGAGATAACTGATATCATTGTTAGGTAGCTGTGATAACTGATATCATTGCTAAGCAACTGAGATAACTGATATCATTGTTAGGCAAATGCAATAACGGATATCATTGTTTGGTAACTGCGATAACTGATATGATTAAATCAAATCAAAATGTATTTATTGCGTACACCTTTTTAGCAGATGTTATTGCGAGTGTAGCGAAATTCTTGTGTTCCTATCTCCAACAGTGCTATAGTATCTAACAATTCACAACAATACACTAATCTAAAAGTAAAATAATGGAATTAAGAAATATATAAATATTAGTGCGAGCAATGTCGGAGTGTCATTGGCTGAAATACAGTAGAATATGAGATGAGTAAAGCACTATGTAAATATGATTAAAGTAATTGTTAAGTAACTCTGAGATAACTGATATAACTGTTATGTAACTCTGAGATAACTGATATAACTGTTAGGTAACTCTGAGATAACTGATATAACTGTTAGGTAACTCTGAGATAAATTATATAACTGTTAGGTAACTCTGAGATAACTGATATAACTGTTAGGTAACTCTGAGATAACTGATATAACTGTTAGGTAACTCTGAGATAACTGATATAACTGTTAGGTAACTCTGAGATAACTGATATAACTGTTATGTAACTCTGAGATAACTGATATAACTGTTAGGTAACTCTGAGATAACTGATATCATTGTGAAGTAACTCCGAGATAACTGATATAACTGTTATGTAACTCTGAGATAACTGATATAACTGTTAGGTAACTCTGAGATAACTGATATCATTGTTAGGTAACTCTGAGATAAATGATATAACTGTTAGGTAACTCTGAGATAACTGATATCATTGTTAGGTAACTCTGAGATAACTGATATCATTGTTAGGTAACTCTGAGATAACTGATATCATTGTTAGGTAACTCTGAGATAACTGATATAACTGTTAGGTACCTCTGAGATAACTGATGTCATTGTTAGGTAACTCTGAGATAACTGATATCATTGTTAGGTAACTCTGAGATAACTGATATAACTGTTAGGTAACTCTGAGAAAAATGATGTCATTGTTAGGTAACTCTGAGATAACTGATATAACTGTTAGGTAACTCTGAGATAACTGATATCATTGTTAGGCAACTGAGATAACTGATGTCATTGTTAGGTAACTGAGATAACTGATATCATTGTTAGGTAGCTGTGATAACTGATATCATTGCTAAGCAACTGAGATAACGGATATCATTGTTAGGCAAATGCAATAACGGATATCATTGTTTGGTAACTGCGATAACTGATATGATTAAATCAAATCAAAATGTATTTATTGCGTACACCTTTTTAGCAGATGTTATTGCGAGTGTAGCGAAATTCTTGTGTTCCTATCTCCAACAGTGCTATAGTATCTAACAATTCACAACAATACACTAATCTAAAAGTAAAATAATGGAATTAAGAAATATATAAATATTATTGCGAGCAATGTCGGAGTGTCATTGGCTGAAATACAGTAGAATATGAGATGAGTAAAGCACTATGTAAATATGATTAAAGTAATTGTTAAGTAACTCTGAGATAACTGATATAACTGTTATGTAACTCTGAGATAACTGATATAACTGTTAGGTAACTCTGAGATAACTGATATAACTGTTAGGTAACTCTGAGATAACTGATAACTGTTAGGTAACTCTGAGATAACTGATATCATTGTTAGGTAACTCTGAGATAAATGATATAACTGTTAGGTAACTCTGAGATAACTGATATCATTGTTAGGTAACTCTGAGATAACTGATATCATTGTTAGGTAACTCTGAGATAACTGATATAACTGTTAGGTACCTCTGAGATAACTGATGTCATTGTTAGGTAACTCTGAGATAACTGATATCATTGTTAGGTAACTCTGAGATAACTGATATAACTGTTAGGTAACTCTGAGAAAAATGATGTCATTGTTAGGTAACTCTGAGATAACTGATATAACTGTTAGGTAACTCTGAGATAACTGATATCATTGTTCCGTAACTGTGATAACTGATACCATTGTTAGGTAACTGAGATAACTGATATCATTGTTAGGCAACTGAGATAACTGATGTCATTGTTAGGCAACTGAGATAACTGATATCATTGTTAGGTAGCTGTGATAACTGATATCATTGCTAAGCAACTGAGATAACGGATATCATTGTTAGGCAAATGCAATAACGGATATCATTGTTTGGTAACTGCGATAACTGATATGATTAAATCAAATCAAAATGTATTTATTGCGTACACCTTTTTAGCAGATGTTATTGCGAGTGTAGCAAAATTCTTGTGTTCCTATCTCCAACAGTGCTATAGTATCTAACAATTCACAACAATACACTAATCTAAAAGTAAAATAATGGAATTAAGAAATATATAAATATTAGTGCGAGCAATGTCGGAGTGTCATTGGCTGAAATACAGTAGAATATGAGATGAGTAAAGCACTATGTAAATATGATTAAAGTAATTGTTAAGTAACTCTGAGATAACTGATATAACTGTTATGTAACTCTGAGATAACTGATATCATTGTTAGGTAACTCTGAGATAACTGATATAACTGTTAGGTAACTCTGAGATAACTGATATCATTGTTCCGCAACTGTGATAACTGATATCATTGTTAGGTAACTGAGATAACTGATATCATTGTTAGGCAACTGAGATAACTGATGTCATTGTTAGGCAACTGAGATAACTGATATCATTGTTAGGTAGCTGTGATAACTGATATCATTGCTAAGCAACTGAGATAACGGATATCATTGTTAGGCAAATGCAATAACGGATATCATTGTTTGGTAACTGCGATAACTGATATGATTAAATCAAATCAAAATGTATTTATTGCGTACACCTTTTTAGCAGATGTTATTGCGAGTGTAGCAAAATTCTTGTGTTCCTATCTCCAACAGTGCTATAGTATCTAACAATTCACAACAATACACTAATCTAAAAGTAAAATAATGGAATTAAGAAATATATAAATATTAGTGCGAGCAATGTCGGAGTGTCATTGGCTGAAATACAGTAGAATATGAGATGAGTAAAGCACTATGTAAATATGATTAAAGTAATTGTTAAGTAACTCTGAGATAACTGATATAACTGTTATGTAACTCTGAGATAACTGATATAACTGTTAGGTAACTCTGAGATAACTGATATAACTGTTAGGTAACTCTGAGATAAATTATATAACTGTTAGGTAACTCTGAGATAACTGATATAACTGTTAGGTAACTCTGAGATAACTGATATAACTGTTAGGTAACTCTGAGATAACTGATATAACTGTTATGTAACTCTGAGATAACTGATATAACTGTTAGGTAACTCTGAGATAACTGATATCATTGTGAAGTAACTCCGAGATAACTGATATAACTGTTATGTAACTCTGAGATAACTGATATAACTGTTAGGTAACTCTGAGATAACTGATATCATTGTTAGGTAACTCTGAGATAAATGATATAACTGTTAGGTAACTCTGAGATAACTGATATCATTGTTAGGTAACTCTGAGATAACTGATATCATTGTTAGGTAACTCTGAGATAACTGATATCATTGTTAGGTAACTCTGAGATAACTGATATAACTGTTAGGTACCTCTGAGATAACTGATGTCATTGTTAGGTAACTCTGAGATAACTGATATCATTGTTAGGTAACTCTGAGATAACTGATATAACTGTTAGGTAACTCTGAGATAACTGATATCATTGTTAGGTAACTCTGAGATAACTGATATAACTGTTAGGTACCTCTGAGATAACTGATGTCATTGTTAGGTAACTCTGAGATAACTGATATCATTGTTAGGTAACTCTGAGATAACTGATATAACTGTTAGGTAACTCTGAGATAACTGATATCATTGTTCCGCAACTGTGATAACTGATATCATTGTTAGGTAACTGAGATAACTGATATCATTGTTAGGCAACTGAGATAACTGATGTCATTGTTAGGCAACTGAGATAACTGATATCATTGTTAGGTAGCTGTGATAACTGATATCATTGCTAAGCAACTGAGATAACGGATATCATTGTTAGGTAACTCTGAGATAACTGATGTCATTGTTAGGTAACTCTGAGATAACTGATATCATTGTTAGGTAACTCTGAGATAACTGATATAACTGTTAGGTAACTCTGAGATAACTGATATAACTGTTAGGTAACTCTGAGATAACTGATATAACTGTTATGTAACTCTGAGATAACTGATATAACTGTTAGGTAACTCTGAGATAACTGATATCATTGTTCCGCAACTGTGATAACTGATATCATTGTTAGGTAACTGAGATAACTGATATCATTGTTAGGCAACTGAGATAACTGATGTCATTGTTAGGCAACTGAGATAACTGATATCATTGTTAGGTAGCTGTGATAACTGATATCATTGCTAAGCAACTGAGATAACGGATATCATTGTTAGGCAAATGCAATAACGGATATCATTGTTTGGTAACTGCGATAACTGATATGATTAAATCAAATCAAAATGTATTTATTGCGTACACCTTTTTAGCAGATGTTATTGCGAGTGTAGCAAAATTCTTGTGTTCCTATCTCCAACAGTGCTATAGTATCTAACAATTCACAACAATACACTAATCTAAAAGTAAAATAATGGAATTAAGAAATATATAAATATTAGTGCGAGCAATGTCGGAGTGTCATTGGCTGAAATACAGTAGAATATGAGATGAGTAAAGCACTATGTAAATATGATTAAAGTAATTGTTAAGTAACTCTGAGATAACTGATATAACTGTTAGGTAACTCTGAGATAACTGATATAACTGTTAGGTAACTCTGAGATAACTGATATAACTGTTAGGTAACTCTGAGATAAATTATATAACTGTTAGGTAACTCTGAGATAACTGATATAACTGTTAGGTAACTCTGAGATAACTGATATAACTGTTAGGTAACTCTGAGATAACTGATATAACTGTTATGTAACTCTGAGATAACTGATATAACTGTTAGGTAACTCTGAGATAACTGATATAATTGTTAGGTAACTCTGAGATAACTGATATAACTGTTAAGTAACTCTGAGATAACTGATATAACTGTTAGGTAACTCTGAGATAAATGATATAACTGTTAGGTAACTCTGAGATAACTGATATAACTGTTAGGTAACTCTGAGATAACTGATATAACTGTTAGGTAACTCTAGGTAAGATAACTGATATAACTGTTAGGTCAAGTCTGATATAACTGATATCATTGTTAGGTAACTCTGAGATAACTGATATAACTGTTAGGTCAAGTCTGATATAACTGATATAACTGTTAGGTAACTCTGAGATAACTGATATAACTGTTAGGTCAAGTCTGATATAACTGATATAATTGTTAGGTAACTCTGAGATAACTGATATAACTGTTAAGTAACTCTGAGATAAATGATATAACTGTTAGGTAACTCTGAGATAACTGATATCATTGTTAGGTAACTCTGAGATAAATGATATAACTGTTAGGTAACTCTGAGATAACTGATATCATTGTTAGGTAACTCTGAGATAACTGATATCATTGTTAGGTAACTCTGAGATAACTGATATCATTGTTAGGTAACTCTGAGATAACTGATATAACTGTTAGGTACCTCTGAGATAACTGATGTCATTGTTAGGTAACTCTGAGATAACTGATATAACTGTTAGGTAACTCTGAGAAAAATGATGTCATTGTTAGGTAACTCTGAGATAACTGATATAACTGTTAGGTAACTCTGAGATAACTGATATCATTGTTCCGCAACTGTGATAACTGATATCATTGTTAGGTAACTGAGATAACTGATATCATTGTTAGGCAACTGAGATAACTGATGTCATTGTTAGGCAACTGAGATAACTGATATCATTGTTAGGTAGCTGTGATAACTGATATCATTGCTAAGCAACCGAGATAACGGATATCATTGTTAGGCAAATGCAATAACGGATATCATTGTTTGGTAACTGCGATAACTGATATGATTAAATCAAATCAAAATGTATTTATTGCGTACACCTTTTTAGCAGATGTTATTGCGAGTGTAGCGAAATTCTTGTGTTCCTATCTCCAACAGTGCTATAGTATCTAACAATTCACAACAATACACTAATCTAAAAGTAAAATAATGGAATTAAGAAATATATAAATATTAGTGCGAGCAATGTCGGAGTGTCATTGGCTGAAATACAGTAGAATATGAGATGAGTAAAGCACTATGTAAATATGATTAAAGTAATTGTTAAGTAACTCTGAGATAACTGATATAACTGTTATGTAACTCTGAGATAACTGATATAACTGTTAGGTAACTCTGAGATAACTGATATAACTGTTAGGTAACTCTGAGATAAATGATATAACTGTTAGGTAACTCTGAGATAACTGATATAACTGTTAGGTAACTCTGAGATAACTGATATAACTGTTAGGTAACTCTGAGATAACTGATATAACTGTTAGGTCAAGTCTGATATAACTGATATCATTGTTAGGTAACTCTGAGATAACTGATATAACTGTTAGGTCAAGTCTGATATAACTGATATAACTGTTAGGTAACTCTGAGATAACTGATATAACTGATATAATTGTTAGGTAACTCTGAGATAACTGATATAACTGTTAGGTAACTCTGAGATAACTGATATCATTGTTAGGTAACTCTGAGATAACTGATATCATTGTTAGGTAACTCTGAGATAACTGATATCATTGTTAGGTAACTCTGAGATAACTGATATAACTGTTAGGTACCTCTGAGATAACTGATGTCATTGTTAGGTAACTCTGAGATAACTGATATCATTGTTAGGTAACTCTGAGATAACTGATATAACTGTTAGGTAACTCTGAGAAAAATGATGTCATTGTTAGGTAACTCTGAGATAACTGATATAACTGTTAGGTAACTCTGAGATAACTGATATCATTGTTCCGCAACTGTGATAACTGATATCATTGTTAGGTAACTCTGAGATAACTGATATAACTGTTAGGTACCTCTGAGATAACTGATGTCATTGTTAGGTAACTCTGAGATAACTGATATCATTGTTAGGTAACTCTGAGATAACTGATATAACTGTTATGTAACTCTGAGAAAAATGATGTCATTGTTAGGTAACTCTGAGATAACTGATATAACTGTTAGGTAACTCTGAGATAACTGATAGCATTGTTCCGCAACTGTGATAACTGATATCATTGTTAGGTAACTGAGATAACTGATATCATTGTTAGGCAACTGAGATAACTGATGTCATTGTTAGGCAACTGAGATAACTGATATCATTGTTAGGTAGCTGTGATAACTGATATCATTGCTAAGCAACTGAGATAACGGATATCATTGTTAGGCAAATGCAATAACGGATATCATTGTTTGGTAACTGGGATAACTGATATGATTAAATCAAATCAAAATGTATTTATTGCGTACACCTTTTTAGCAGATGTTATTGCGAGTGTAGCGAAATTCTTGTGTTCCTATCTCCAACAGTGCTATAGTATCTAACAATTCACAACAATACACTAATCTAAAAGTAAAATAATGGAATTAAGAAATATATAAATATTAGTGCGAGCAATGTCGGAGTGTCATTGGCTGAAATACAGTAGAATATGAGATGAGTAAAGCACTATGTAAATATGATTAAAGTAATTGTTAAGTAACTGAGATAACTGATATAACTGTTATGTAACTCTGAGATAACTGATATAACTGTTAGGTAACTCTGAGATAACTGATATAACTGTTAGGTAACTCTGAGATAAATGATATAACTGTTAGGTAACTCTGAGATAACTGATATAACTGTTAGGTAACTCTGAGATAACTGATATAACTGTTAGGTAACTCTGAGATAACTGATATAACTGTTAGGTAACTCTGAGATAACTGATATAACTGTTAGGTAACTCTGAGATAACTGATATAACTGTTAGGTAACTCTGAGATAACTGATATAACTGTTATGTAACTCTGAGATAACTGATATAACTGTTAGGTAACTCTGAGATAACTGATATAACTGTTAGGTAACTCTGAGATAACTGATATAACTGTTATGTAACTCTGAGATAACTGATATAACTGTTATGTAACTCTGAGATAACTGATATAACTGTTAGGTAACTCTGAGATAACTGATATAACTGTTATGTAACTCTGAGATAACTGATATAACTGTTCGGTAACTCTGAGATAACTGATATAACTGTTATGTAACTCTGAGATAACTGATATAACTGTTAGGTAACTCTGAGATAACTGATATAACTGTTAGGTAACTCTGAGATAACTGATATAACTGTTAGGTAACTCTGAGATAACTGATATAACTGTTAGGTAACTCTGAGATAACTGATATAACTGTTAGGTAACTCTGAGATAACTGATATAACTGTTAGGTAACTCTGAGATAACTGATATAACTGTTAGGTAACTCTGAGATAACTGATATAACTGTTAGGTAACTGAGATAACTGATATAACTGTTAGGTAACTCTGAGATAACTGATATAACTGTTATGTAACTCTGAGATAACTGATATAACTGTTAGGTCAAGTCTGATATAACTGATATAACTGTTAGGTCAAGTCTGATATAACTGATATAATTGTTAGGTAACTCTGAGATAACTGATATAACTGTTAAGTAACTCTGAGATAACTGATATAACTGTTAGGTAACTCTGAGATAACTGATATAACTGTTAGGTAACTCTGAGATAACTGATATAACTGTTATGTAACTCTGAGATAACTGATATAACTGTTAGGTAACTCTGAGATAACTGATATAACTGTTAGGTAACTCTGAGATAAATGATATAACTGTTAGGTAACTCTGAGGTAACTGATATAACTGTTAGGTAACTCTGAGGTAACTGATATAACTGTTAGGTAACTCTGAGATAACTGATATAACTGTTAGGTAACTCTGAGATAACTGATATAACTGTTAGGTCAAGTCTGATATAACTGATATCATTGTTAGGTAACTCTGAGATAACTGATATAACTGTTAGGTAACTCTGAGATAACTGATATAACTGTTAGGTCAAGTCTGATATAACTGATATAACTGATATAACTGTTAGGTCAAGTCTGATATAACTGATATAACTGATATAACTGATATAACTGTTAGGTAACTCTGAGATAACTGATATAACTGTTAGGTAACTCTGAGATAAATGATATAACTGTTAGGTAACTCTGAGATAACTGATATAACTGTTAGGTCAAGTCTGATATAACTGATATAACTGATATAACTGTTAGGTCAAGTCTGATATAACTGATATAACTGATATAACTGATATAACTGATATAACTGTTAGGTAACTCTGAGATAACTGATATAACTGTTAGGTAACTCTGAGATAACTGATATAACTGTTAGGTAACTCTGAGGTAACTGATATAACTGTTAGGTAACTCTGAGATAACTGATATAACTGTTAGGTAACTCTGAGATAACTGATATAACTGTTAGGTAACTCTGAGATAACTGATATAACTGATATAACTGTTAGGTAACTCTGAGATAACTGATATAACTGTTAGGTAACTCTGAGATAACTGATATAACTGTTAGGTAACTCTGAGATAAATGATATAACTGTTAGGTAACTCTGAGATAACTGATATAACTGTTAGGTAACTCTGAGATAACTGATATAACTGTTAGGTAACTCTGAGATAACTGATATAACTGTTAGGTCAAGTCTGATATAACTGATATCATTGTTAGGTAACTCTGAGATAACTGATATAACTGTTAGGTCAAGTCTGATATAACTGATATAACTGTTAGGTAACTCTGAGATAACTGATATAACTGTTAGGTCAAGTCTGATATAACTGATATAATTGTTAGGTAACTCTGAGATAACTGATATAACTGTTAAGTAACTCTGAGATAAATGATATAACTGTTAGGTAACTCTGAGATAACTGATATCATTGTTAGGTAACTCTGAGATAAATGATATAACTGTTAGGTAACTCTGAGATAACTGATATCATTGTTAGGTAACTCTGAGATAACTGATATCATTGTTAGGTAACTCTGAGATAACTGATATCATTGTTAGGTAACTCTGAGATAACTGATATAACTGTTAGGTACCTCTGAGATAACTGATGTCATTGTTAGGTAACTCTGAGATAACTGATATAACTGTTAGGTAACTCTGAGAAAAATGATGTCATTGTTAGGTAACTCTGAGATAACTGATATAACTGTTAGGTAACTCTGAGATAACTGATATCATTGTTCCGCAACTGTGATAACTGATATCATTGTTAGGTAACTGAGATAACTGATATCATTGTTAGGCAACTGAGATAACTGATGTCATTGTTAGGCAACTGAGATAACTGATATCATTGTTAGGTAGCTGTGATAACTGATATCATTGCTAAGCAACTGAGATAACTGATATCATTGTTAGGCAAATGCAATAACGGATATCATTGTTTGGTAACTGCGATAACTGATATGATTAAATCAAATCAAAATGTATTTATTGCGTACACCTTTTTAGCAGATGTTATTGCGAGTGTAGCGAAATTCTTGTGTTCCTATCTCCAACAGTGCTATAGTATCTAACAATTCACAACAATACACTAATCTAAAAGTAAAATAATGGAATTAAGAAATATATAAATATTAGTGCGAGCAATGTCGGAGTGTCATTGGCTGAAATACAGTAGAATATGAGATGAGTAAAGCACTATGTAAATATGATTAAAGTAATTGTTAAGTAACTCTGAGATAACTGATATAACTGTTATGTAACTCTGAGATAACTGATATAACTGTTAGGTAACTCTGAGATAACTGATATAACTGTTAGGTAACTCTGAGATAAATTATATAACTGTTAGGTAACTCTGAGATAACTGATATAACTGTTAGGTAACTCTGAGATAACTGATATAACTGTTAGGTAACTCTGAGATAACTGATATAACTGTTAGGTAACTCTGAGATAACTGATATAACTGTTATGTAACTCTGAGATAACTGATATAACTGTTAGGTAACTCTGAGATAACTGATATCATTGTGAAGTAACTCCGAGATAACTGATATAACTGTTATGTAACTCTGAGATAACTGATATAACTGTTAGGTAACTCTGAGATAACTGATATCATTGTTAGGTAACTCTGAGATAAATGATATAACTGTTAGGTAACTCTGAGATAACTGATATCATTGTTAGGTAACTCTGAGATAACTGATATCATTGTTAGGTAACTCTGAGATAACTGATATCATTGTTAGGTAACTCTGAGATAACTGATATAACTGTTAGGTACCTCTGAGATAACTGATGTCATTGTTAGGTAACTCTGAGATAACTGATATCATTGTTAGGTAACTCTGAGATAACTGATATAACTGTTAGGTAACTCTGAGAAAAATGATGTCATTGTTAGGTAACTCTGAGATAACTGATATAACTGTTAGGTAACTCTGAGATAACTGATATCATTGTTCCGCAACTGTGATAACTGATACCATTGTTAGGTAACTGAGATAACTGATATCATTGTTAGGCAACTGAGATAACTGATGTCATTGTTAGGCAACTGAGATAACTGATATCATTGTTAGGTAGCTGTGATAACTGATATCATTGCTAAGCAACTGAGATAACGGATATCATTGTTAGGCAAATGCAATAACGGATATCATTGTTTGGTAACTGCGATAACTGATATGATTAAATCAAATCAAAATGTATTTATTGCGTACACCTTTTTAGCAGATGTTATTGCGAGTGTAGCGAAATTCTTGTGTTCCTATCTCCAACAGTGCTATAGTATCTAACAATTCACAACAATACACTAATCTAAAAGTAAAATAATGGAATTAAGAAATATATAAATATTATTGCGAGCAATGTCGGAGTGTCATTGGCTGAAATACAGTAGAATATGAGATGAGTAAAGCACTATGTAAATATGATTAAAGTAATTGTTAAGTAACTCTGAGATAACTGATATAACTGTTATGTAACTCTGAGATAACTGATATAACTGTTAGGTAACTCTGAGATAACTGATATAACTGTTAGGTAACTCTGAGATAAATGATATAACTGTTAGGTAACTCTGAGATAACTGATATAACTGTTAGGTAACTCTGAGATAACTGATATAACTGTTAGGTAACTCTGAGATAACTGATAACTGTTAGGTAACTCTGAGATAACTGATATCATTGTTAGGTAACTCTGAGATAAATGATATAACTGTTAGGTAACTCTGAGATAACTGATATCATTGTTAGGTAACTCTGAGATAACTGATATCATTGTTAGGTAACTCTGAGATAAATGATATAACTGTTAGGTAACTCTGAGATAACTGATATCATTGTTAGGTAACTCTGAGATAACTGATATCATTGTTAGGTAACTCTGAGATAACTGATATCATTGTTAGGTAACTCTGAGATAACTGATATAACTGTTAGGTACCTCTGAGATAACTGATGTCATTGTTAGGTAACTCTGAGATAACTGATATCATTGTTAGGTAACTCTGAGATAACTGATATAACTGTTAGGTAACTCTGAGATAACTGATATAACTGTTAGGTAACTCTGAGATAACTGATATAACTGTTATGTAACTCTGAGATAACTGATATAACTGTTAGGTAACTCTGAGATAACTGATATCATTGTGAAGTAACTCCGAGATAACTGATATAACTGTTATGTAACTCTGAGATAACTGATATAACTGTTAGGTAACTCTGAGATAACTGATATCATTGTTAGGTAACTCTGAGATAAATGATATAACTGTTAGGTAACTCTGAGATAACTGATATCATTGTTAGGTAACTCTGAGATAACTGATATCATTGTTAGGTAACTCTGAGATAACTGATATCATTGTTAGGTAACTCTGAGATAACTGATATAACTGTTAGGTACCTCTGAGATAACTGATGTCATTGTTAGGTAACTCTGAGATAACTGATATCATTGTTAGGTAACTCTGAGATAACTGATATAACTGTTAGGTAACTCTGAGATAACTGATATCATTGTTAGGTAACTGTGATAACTGATATCATTGTTAGGTAACTGAGATAACTGATATCATTGTTAGGCAACTGAGATAACTGATGTCATTGTTAGGCAACTGAGATAACTGATATCATTGTTAGGTAGCTGTGATAACTGATATCATTGCTAAGCAACTGAGATAACGGATATCATTGTTAGGTAACTCTGAGATAAATGATATAACTGTTAGGTAACTCTGAGATAACTGATATCATTGTTAGGTAACTCTGAGATAACTGATATAACTGTTAGGTACCTCTGAGATAACTGATGTCATTGTTAGGTAACTCTGAGATAACTGATATCATTGTTAGGTAACTCTGAGATAACTGATATAACTGTTAGGTAACTCTGAGATAACTGATATAACTGTTAGGTAACTCTGAGATAACTGATATAACTGTTATGTAACTCTGAGATAACTGATATAACTGTTAGGTAACTCTGAGATAACTGATATCATTGTGAAGTAACTCCGAGATAACTGATATAACTGTTATGTAACTCTGAGATAACTGATATAACTGTTAGGTAACTCTGAGATAACTGATATCATTGTTAGGTAACTCTGAGATAAATGATATAACTGTTAGGTAACTCTGAGATAACTGATATCATTGTTAGGTAACTCTGAGATAAATGATATCATTGTTAGGTAACTCTGAGATAACTGATATCATTGTTAGGTAACTCTGAGATAACTGATATAACTGTTAGGTACCTCTGAGATAACTGATGTCATTGTTAGGTAACTCTGAGATAACTGATATCATTGTTAGGTAACTCTGAGATAACTGATATAACTGTTAGGTAACTCTGAGATAACTGATATCATTGTTCCGCAACTGTGATAACTGATATCATTGTTAGGTAACTGAGATAACTGATATCATTGTTAGGCAACTGAGATAACTGATGTCATTGTTAGGCAACTGAGATAACTGATATCATTGTTAGGTAGCTGTGATAACTGATATCATTGCTAAGCAACTGAGATAACGGATATCATTGTTAGGCAAATGCAATAACGGATATCATTGTTTGGTAACTGCGATAACTGATATGATTAAATCAAATCAAAATGTATTTATTGCGTACACCTTTTTAGCAGATGTTATTAGTGTAGCAAAATTCTTGTGTTCCTATCTCCAACAGTGCTATAGTATCTAACAATTCACAACAATACACTAATCTAAAAGTAAAATAATGGAATTAAGAAATATATAAATATTAGTGCGAGCAATGTCGGAGTGTCATTGGCTGAAATACAGTAGAATATGAGATGAGTAAAGCACTATGTAAATATGATTAAAGTAATTGTTAAGTAACTCTGAGATAACTGATATAACTGTTATGTAACTCTGAGATAACTGATATAACTGTTAGGTAACTCTGAGATAACTGATATAACTGTTAGGTAACTCTGAGATAAATTATATAACTGTTAGGTAACTCTGAGATAACTGATATAACTGTTAGGTAACTCTGAGATAACTGATATAACTGTTAGGTAACTCTGAGATAACTGATATAACTGTTATGTAACTCTGAGATAACTGATATAACTGTTAGGTAACTCTGAGATAACTGATATCATTGTGAAGTAACTCCGAGATAACTGATATAACTGTTATGTAACTCTGAGATAACTGATATAACTGTTAGGTAACTCTGAGATAACTGATATCATTGTTAGGTAACTCTGAGATAAATGATATAACTGTTAGGTAACTCTGAGATAACTGATATCATTGTTAGGTAACTCTGAGATAACTGATATCATTGTTAGGTAACTCTGAGATAACTGATATCATTGTTAGGTAACTCTGAGATAACTGATATAACTGTTAGGTACCTCTGAGATAACTGATGTCATTGTTAGGTAACTCTGAGATAACTGATATCATTGTTCCGCAACTGTGATAACTGATACCATTGTTAGGTAACTGAGATAACTGATATCATTGTTAGGCAACTGAGATAACTGATGTCATTGTTAGGCAACTGAGATAACTGATATCATTGTTAGGTAGCTGTGATAACTGATATCATTGCTAAGCAACTGAGATAACGGATATCATTGTTAGGCAAATGCAATAACGGATATCATTGTTTGGTAACTGCGATAACTGATATGATTAAATCAAATCAAAATGTATTTATTGCGTACACCTTTTAGCAGATGTTATTGCGAGTGTAGCGAAATTCTTGTGTTCCTATCTCCAACAGTGCTATAGTATCTAACAATTCACAACAATACACTAATCTAAAAGTAAAATAATGGAATTAAGAAATATATAAATATTAGTGCGAGCAATGTCGGAGTGTCATTGGCTGAAATACAGTAGAATATGAGATGAGTAAAGCACTATGTAAATATGATTAAAGTAATTGTTAAGTAACTGAGATAACTGATATAACTGTTATGTAACTCTGAGATAACTGATATAACTGTTAGGTAACTCTGAGATAACTGATATAACTGTTAGGTAACTCTGAGATAAATGATATAACTGTTAGGTAACTCTGAGATAACTGATATAACTGTTAGGTAACTCTGAGATAACTGATATAACTGTTAGGTAACTCTGAGATAAATGATATAACTGTTAGGTAACTCTGAGATAACTGATAACTGTTATGTAACTCTGAGATAACTGATATAACTGTTATGTAACTCTGAGATAACTGATATAACTGTTAGGTAACTCTGAGATAACTGATATAACTGTTATGTAACTCTGAGATAACTGATATAACTGTTATGTAACTCTGAGATAACTGATATAACTGTTCGGTAACTCTGAGATAACTGATATAACTGTTAGGTAACTCTGAGATAACTGATATAACTGTTAGGTAACTCTGAGATAACTGATATAACTGTTAGGTAACTCTGAGATAACTGATATAACTGTTAGGTAACTCTGAGATAACTGATATAACTGTTAGGTAACTCTGAGATAACTGATATAACTGTTAGGTAACTCTGAGATAACTGATATAACTGTTAGGTAACTCTGAGATAACTGATATAACTGTTAGGTAACTCTGAGATAACTGATATAACTGTTAGGTAACTGAGATAACTGATATAACTGTTAGGTAACTCTGAGATAACTGATATAACTGTTATGTAACTCTGAGATAACTGATATAACTGTTAGGTCAAGTCTGATATAACTGATATAACTGTTAGGTCAAGTCTGATATAACTGATATAATTGTTAGGTAACTCTGAGATAACTGATATAACTGTTAAGTAACTCTGAGATAACTGATATAACTGTTAGGTAACTCTGAGATAAATGATATAACTGTTAGGTAACTCTGAGATAACTGATATAACTGTTAGGTAACTCTGAGATAACTGATATAACTGTTAGGTAACTCTGAGATAACTGATATAACTGTTAGGTCAAGTCTGATATAACTGATATCATTGTTAGGTAACTCTGAGATAACTGATATAACTGTTAGGTCAAGTCTGATATAACTGATATAACTGTTAGGTAACTCTGAGATAACTGATATAACTGTTAGGTCAAGTCTGATATAACTGATATAATTGTTAGGTAACTCTGAGATAACTGATATAACTGTTAAGTAACTCTGAGATAAATGATATAACTGTTAGGTAACTCTGAGATAACTGATATCATTGTTAGGTAACTCTGAGATAACTGATATCATTGTTAGGTAACTCTGAGATAACTGATATCATTGTTAGGTAACTCTGAGATAACTGATATAACTGTTAGGTACCTCTGAGATAACTGATGTCATTGTTAGGTAACTCTGAGATAACTGATATAACTGTTAGGTAACTCTGAGAAAAATGATGTCATTGTTAGGTAACTCTGAGATAACTGATATAACTGTTAGGTAACTCTGAGATAACTGATATCATTGTTCCGCAACTGTGATAACTGATATCATTGTTAGGTAACTGAGATAACTGATATCATTGTTAGGCAACTGAGATAACTGATGTCATTGTTAGGCAACTGAGATAACTGATATCATTGTTAGGTAGCTGTGATAACTGATATCATTGCTAAGCAACCTGAGATAACGGATATCATTGTTAGGCAAATGCAATAACGGATATCATTGTTTGGTAACTGCGATAACTGATATGATTAAATCAAATCAAAATGTATTTATTGCGTACACCTTTTAGCAGATGTTATTGCGAGTGTAGCGAAATTCTTGTGTTCCTATCTCCAACAGTGCTATAGTATCTAACAATTCACAACAATACACTAATCTAAAAGTAAAATAATGGAATTAAGAAATATATAAATATTAGGTAGCAATGTCGGAGTGTCATTGGCTGAAATACAGTAGAATATGAGATGAGTAAAGCACTATGTAAATATGATTAAAGTAATTGTTAAGTAACTCTGAGATAACTGATATAACTGTTATGTAACTCTGAGATAACTGATATAACTGTTAGGTAACTCTGAGATAACTGATATAACTGTTATGTAACTCTGAGATAACTGATATAACTGTTAGGTAACTCTGAGATAACTGATATAACTGTTAGGTAACTCTGAGATAAATGATATAACTGTTAGGTAACTCTGAGATAACTGATATAACTGTTAGGTAACTCTGAGATAACTGATATAACTGTTAGGTAACTCTGAGATAACTGATATAACTGTTAGGTCAAGTCTGATATAACTGATATCATTGTTAGGTAACTCTGAGATAACTGATATAACTGTTAGGTCAAGTCTGATATAACTGATATAACTGTTAGGTAACTCTGAGATAACTGATATAACTGATATAATTGTTAGGTAACTCTGAGATAACTGATATAACTGTTAGGTAACTCTGAGATAAATAATATAACTGTTAGGTAACTCTGAGATAACTGATATCATTGTTAGGTAACTCTGAGATAAATGATATAACTGTTAGGTAACTCTGAGATAACTGATATCATTGTTAGGTAACTCTGAGATAACTGATATCATTGTTAGGTAACTCTGAGATAACTGATATCATTGTTAGGTAACTCTGAGATAACTGATATAACTGTTAGGTACCTCTGAGATAACTGATATAACTGTTAGGTAACTCTGAGATAACTGATATAACTGTTAGGTAACTCTGAGATAACTGATATAACTGTTAGGTCAAGTCTGATATAACTGATATCATTGTTAGGTAACTCTGAGATAACTGATATAACTGTTAGGTCAAGTCTGATATAACTGATATAACTGTTAGGTAACTCTGAGATAACTGATATAACTGTTAGGTCAAGTCTGATATAACTGATATAATTGTTAGGTAACTCTGAGATAACTGATATAACTGTTAAGTAACTCTGAGATAAATGATATAACTGTTAGGTAACTCTGAGATAACTGATATCATTGTTAGGTAACTCTGAGATAAATGATATAACTGTTAGGTAACTCTGAGATAACTGATATAACTGTTAGGTAACTCTGAGATAACTGATATAACTGTTAGGTCAAGTCTGATATAACTGATATCATTGTTAGGTAACTCTGAGATAACTGATATAACTGTTAGGTCAAGTCTGATATAACTGATATAACTGTTAGGTAACTCTGAGATAACTGATATAACTGATATAATTGTTAGGTAACTCTGAGATAACTGATATAACTGTTAGGTAACTCTGAGATAAATAATATAACTGTTAGGTAACTCTGAGATAACTGATATCATTGTTAGGTAACTCTGAGATAAATGATATAACTGTTAGGTAACTCTGAGATAACTGATATCATTGTTAGGTAACTCTGAGATAACTGATATCATTGTTAGGTAACTCTGAGATAACTGATATCATTGTTAGGTAACTCTGAGATAACTGATATAACTGTTAGGTACCTCTGAGATAACTGATATAACTGTTAGGTAACTCTGAGATAACTGATATAACTGTTAGGTAACTCTGAGATAACTGATATAACTGTTAGGTCAAGTCTGATATAACTGATATCATTGTTAGGTAACTCTGAGATAACTGATATAACTGTTAGGTAACTCTGAGAAAAATGATGTCATTGTTAGGTAACTCTGAGATAACTGATATAACTGTTAGGTAACTCTGAGATAACTGATATCATTGTTCCGCAACTGTGATAACTGATATCATTGTTAGGTAACTGAGATAACTGATATCATTGTTAGGCAACTGAGATAACTGATGTCATTGTTAGGCAACTGAGATAACTGATATCATTGTTAGGTAGCTGTGATAACTGATATCATTGCTAAGCAACCTGAGATAACGGATATCATTGTTAGGCAAATGCAATAACGGATATCATTGTTTGGTAACTGCGATAACTGATATGATTAAATCAAATCAAAATGTATTTATTGCGTACACCTTTTTAGCAGATGTTATTGCGAGTGTAGCGAAATTCTTGTGTTCCTATCTCCAACAGTGCTATAGTATCTAACAATTCACAACAATACACTAATCTAAAAGTAAAATAATGGAATTAAGAAATATATAAATATTAGTGCGAGCAATGTCGGAGTGTCATTGGCTGAAATACAGTAGAATATGAGATGAGTAAAGCACTATGTAAATATGATTAAAGTAATTGTTAAGTAACTCTGAGATAACTGATATAACTGTTATGTAACTCTGAGATAACTGATATAACTGTTAGGTAACTCTGAGATAACTGATATAACTGTTAGGTAACTCTGAGATAAATGATATAACTGTTAGGTAACTCTGAGATAACTGATATAACTGTTAGGTAACTCTGAGATAACTGATATAACTGTTAGGTAACTCTGAGATAACTGATATAACTGTTAGGTCAAGTCTGATATAACTGATATCATTGTTAGGTAACTCTGAGATAACTGATATAACTGTTAGGTCAAGTCTGATATAACTGATATAACTGTTAGGTAACTCTGAGATAACTGATATAACTGATATAATTGTTAGGTAACTCTGAGATAACTGATATAACTGTTAGGTAACTCTGAGATAAATAATATAACTGTTAGGTAACTCTGAGATAACTGATATCATTGTTAGGTAACTCTGAGATAAATGATATAACTGTTAGGTAACTCTGAGATAACTGATATCATTGTTAGGTAACTCTGAGATAACTGATATCATTGTTAGGTAACTCTGAGATAACTGATATCATTGTTAGGTAACTCTGAGATAACTGATATAACTGTTAGGTACCTCTGAGATAACTGATGTCATTGTTAGGTAACTCTGAGATAACTGATATCATTGTTAGGTAACTCTGAGATAACTGATATAACTGTTAGGTAACTCTGAGAAAATGATATCATTGTTAGGTAACTCTGAGATAACTGATATAACTGTTAGGTAACTCTGAGATAACTGATATCATTGTTAGGCAACTGTGATAACTGATATCATTGTTAGGTAACTCTGAGATAACTGATATAACTGTTAGGTACCTCTGAGATAACTGATGTCATTGTTAGGTAACTCTGAGATAACTGATATCATTGTTAGGTAACTCTGAGATAACTGATATAACTGTTATGTAACTCTGAGAAAAATGATGTCATTGTTAGGTAACTCTGAGATAACTGATATAACTGTTAGGTAACTCTGAGATAACTGATAGCATTGTTCCACAACTGTGATAACTGATATCATTGTTAGGTAACTGAGATAACTGATATCATTGTTAGGCAACTGAGATAACTGATGTCATTGTTAGGCAAATGCAATAACGGATATCATTGTTTGGTAACTGGGATAACTGATATGATTAAATCAAATCAAAATGTATTTATTGCGTACACCTTTTTAGCAGATGTTATTGCGAGTGTAGCGAAATTCTTGTGTTCCTATCTCCAACAGTGCTATAGTATCTAACAATTCACAACAATACACTAATCTAAAAGTAAAATAATGGAATTAAGAAATATATAAATATTAGTGCGAGCAATGTCGGAGTGTCATTGGCTGAAATACAGTAGAATATGAGATGAGTAAAGCACTATGTAAATATGATTAAAGTAATTGTTAAGTAACTGAGATAACTGATATAACTGTTATGTAACTCTGAGATAACTGATATAACTGTTAGGTAACTCTGAGATAACTGATATAACTGTTAGGTAACTCTGAGATAAATGATATAACTGTTAGGTAACTCTGAGATAACTGATATAACTGTTAGGTAACTCTGAGATAACTGATATAACTGTTAGGTAACTCTGAGATAACTGATATAACTGTTAGGTAACTCTGAGATAACTGATATAACTGTTAGGTAACTCTGAGATAACTGATATAACTGTTAGGTAACTCTGAGATAACTGATATAACTGTTATGTAACTCTGAGATAACTGATATAACTGTTAGGTAACTCTGAGATAACTGATATAACTGTTAGGTAACTCTGAGATAACTGATATAACTGTTATGTAACTCTGAGATAACTGATATAACTGTTATGTAACTCTGAGATAACTGATATAACTGTTAGGTAACTCTGAGATAACTGATATAACTGTTATGTAACTCTGAGATAACTGATATAACTGTTCGGTAACTCTGAGATAACTGATATAACTGTTATGTAACTCTGAGATAACTGATATAACTGTTAGGTAACTCTGAGATAACTGATATAACTGTTAGGTAACTCTGAGATAACTGATATAACTGTTAGGTAACTCTGAGATAACTGATATAACTGTTAGGTAACTCTGAGATAACTGATATAACTGTTAGGTAACTCTGAGATAACTGATATAACTGTTAGGTAACTCTGAGATAACTGATATAACTGTTAGGTAACTCTGAGATAACTGATATAACTGTTAGGTAACTGAGATAACTGATATAACTGTTAGGTAACTCTGAGATAACTGATATAACTGTTATGTAACTCTGAGATAACTGATATAACTGTTAGGTCAAGTCTGATATAACTGATATAACTGTTAGGTCAAGTCTGATATAACTGATATAATTGTTAGGTAACTCTGAGATAACTGATATAACTGTTAAGTAACTCTGAGATAACTGATATAACTGTTAGGTAACTCTGAGATAACTGATATAACTGTTAGGTAACTCTGAGATAACTGATATAACTGTTAGGTAACTCTGAGATAACTGATATAACTGTTAGGTAACTCTGAGATAAATGATATAACTGTTAGGTAACTCTGAGGTAACTGATATAACTGTTAGGTAACTCTGAGGTAACTGATATAACTGTTAGGTAACTCTGAGATAACTGATATAACTGTTAGGTAACTCTGAGATAACTGATATAACTGTTAGGTCAAGTCTGATATAACTGATATCATTGTTAGGTAACTCTGAGATAACTGATATAACTGTTAGGTAACTCTGAGATAACTGATATAACTGTTAGGTCAAGTCTGATATAACTGATATAACTGATATAACTGTTAGGTCAAGTCTGATATAACTGATATAACTGATATAACTGTTAGGTAACTCTGAGATAACTGATATAACTGTTAGGTAACTCTGAGATAAATGATATAACTGTTAGGTAACTCTGAGATAACTGATATAACTGTTAGGTCAAGTCTGATATAACTGATATAACTGATATAACTGTTAGGTCAAGTCTGATATAACTGATATAACTGATATAACTGATATAACTGATATAACTGTTAGGTAACTCTGAGATAACTGATATAACTGTTAGGTAACTCTGAGATAACTGATATAACTGATATAACTGTTAGGTAACTCTGAGATAACTGATATAACTGTTAGGTAACTCTGAGGTAACTGATATAACTGTTAGGTAACTCTGAGATAACTGATATAACTGTTAGGTAACTCTGAGATAACTGATATAACTGTTAGGTCAAGTCTGATATAACTGATATAACTGATATAACTGTTAGGTCAAGTCTGATATAACTGATATAACTGATATAACTGATATAACTGATATAACTGTTAGGTAACTTTGAGATAACTGATATAACTGTTAGGTAACTCTGAGATAAATGATATAACTGTTAGGTAACTCTGAGGTAACTGATATAACTGTTAGGTAACTCTGAGATAACTGATATAACTGTTAGGTAACTCTGAGGTAACTGATATAACTGTTAGGTAACTCTGAGATAACTGATATAACTGATATAACTGTTAGGTAACTCTGAGATAACTGATATAACTGTTAGGTAACTCTGAGGTAACTGATATAACTGTTAGGTAACTCTGAGATAACTGATATAACTGTTAGGTAACTCTGAGATAACTGATATAACTGTTAGGTCAAGTCTGATATAACTGATATAACTGATATAACTGTTAGGTCAAGTCTGATATAACTGATAAAACTGATATAACTGATATAACTGATATAACTGTTAGGTAACTCTGAGATAACTGATATAACTGTTAGGTAACTCTGAGATAAATGATATAACTGTTAGGTCAAGTCTGATATAACTGATATAACTGTTAGGTCAAGTCTGATATAACTGATATAACTGATATAACTGTTAGGTCAAGTCTGATATAACTGATATAACTGTTAGGTAACTCTGAGATAAATGATATAACTGTTAGGTAACTCTGAGATAACTGATATAACTGTTAGGTAACTCTGAGATAACTGATATAACTGTTAGGTAACTCTGAGATAACTGATATAACTGTTATGTAACTCTGAGATAACTGATATAACTGTTAGGTCAAGTCTGATATAACTGATATCATTGTTAGGTAACTCTGAGATAACTGATATAACTGTTAGGTCAAGTCTGATATAACTGATATCATTGTTAGGTAACTCTGAGATAACTGATATAACTGTTAGGTCAAGTCTGATATAACTGATATCATTGTTAGGTAACTCTGAGATAACTGATATAACTGTTAGGTAACTCTGAGATAACTGATATAACTGTTAGGTCAAGTCTGAGATAACTGATATCATTGTTAGGTAACTCTGAGATAACTGATATAACTGTTAGGTAACTCTGAGATAACTGATATAACTGTTAGGTAACTCTGAGATAACTGATATAACTGTTAGGTCAAGTCTGAGATAACTGATATCATTGTTAGGTAACTCTGAGATAACTGATATAACTGTTAGGTAACTCTGAGATAACTGATATAACTGTTAGGTAACTCTGAGATAACTGATATAACTGTTAGGTCAAGTCTGAGATAACTGATATCATTGTTAGGTAACTCTGAGATAACTGATATAACTGTTAGGTAACTCTGAGGTAACTGATATAACTGTTAGGTCAAGTCTGAGATAACTGATATAACTGTTAGGTAACTCTGAGATAACTGATATAACTGTTAGGTAACTCTGAGATAACTGATATAACTGTTAGGTAACTCTGAGGTAACTGATATAACTGTTAGGTCAAGTCTGAGATAACTGATATCATTGTTAGGTAACTCTGAGATAACTGATATAACTGTTAGGTCAAGTCTGATATAACTGATATAACTGTTAGGTCAAGTCTGATATAACTCTACCTATTGTTCTGTTCATAGGACATGAGAAAAAGATTGTTTAAGTTCTATGTGGAATGTGTTCTGTGATGACAGGCCTGCTAAAATGGATTATGGGATATGGGTTCGGTAACATTTTCAGTTCGCAAGTTAAAGATATCCTCACGTGTTTTTCAGACAGGTTACAGTTTCTGGATATTTTCCTAGTGCATAAAAAAATCCAATAAACCACGTTATAATCTGGTAGCATGGTTTAATTTGAACCTTTTCTAAAAGAATGTAAGTTATCAAGAGGTGACTATTTATGTATTACTCAGTTTATTCAACTGATATAATTAAGCAATTAGGCCCGAGTAGGTGTGGTATATGCCCAATATACCACGGCTAATGGCTGTTGTTATGTACAACGCATCGTGGAGTGCCTGGACACAGCCCTTAGTATATTGACCATATATCACAAACCTGAGGTGCCTTATTGCTATTATAAACTGTTTACCAATGTAATTAGAGCATTAAAAATACATGTTTTGTCATACCTGTGGTATATGGTCTTATATAACATGGCTGTCAGTCAATCAGCATTCAGCACTCGAACCATCCAGTTTTGTCACCCTGACCATAGAGAGCCCTTGGTTCTTTATGGTGTAGTAGGTCAGGGCGTGACTCGGGGGTGTTCTAGGTTATACATTTCTATGTTGGTGCTCTTGGTATGGTTCCCAATTAGAGGCAGCTGATGTTCTTTGTTTCTAATTGGGGATCATACTTAAGGGTTCCCTGTTCCCACCTGCTTTGTGGGATATTATTTTGTGTTTGTGCCTGTGAACCACATTGTCACGTTTCGTTGTGTGTTTATTCATGTATTGTTTTTGCTTTAAGTTTCACTTTGGAAATAAATATGTGGAACTCAACCTCCGCTGTGCCTTGGTCCCGTTCTTACGACAACTGTGACAGAATATCCCACCAACAAAGGACCAAGCAGAGTGAAAATGAGTTAAGGAATTTTTGGACTTGGGAGGACGAGAGGACACGAGACCCTTCCTTGGCGGGAGTCGCCAAGGAGCATAGAAGGATGGCGCCGACGCCGGGGACCGCGGCCACAGAAACCCCAAGATTTTTTGGGGGGAGGCACATGGAGCTGGTGGCTGAGCAGAGGGAAGAGCCAGAGAACATCTGGGAGGAGATAGAGAGGTGGTCGGTCGACCCAAGGAGAGTACCAGAGCCTGCCTGGGAGTCGATGGAACAGTGTGAGGAGGGATACTGGATAATGGAGTTGGCTAGGAGTATGAGGCAACGCAGGCGTTTGGAGGAGCGTGTCACCAGTTCGGTGCAACCTGTACCGGCCCCATCCATCAGGCCTCCAGTGCGCCTCCCCAGTCCGGTACGTCCTGTGCCTGCTCTCTCTATCGTTCCGTTCCTGCTCCCAGCTGTTCCTATTCCCCTAATCAATCATTTAGTCTTCCCACACCTGTTCCCGATCCTTTTCCCTGATTAGAGTCCCTATTTCTCTCCTTGTTATTCGTTTTTGCCCTGTCGGTTCCTTGTCTAGAATTCACCGTGCCCTGTATCGCCCTGTCGTGTCGTGTTTTCCTCAGATGCTGCGTGGTGAGCAGGTGTCTGAGTCTGTTTGGTTCAAGTGCCTTCCCGAGGCAACCTGCTGTTCACCTGCTGTTCAAGATCGAGTCTCCAGTTTGTCCTCGTCATTTCGAGTGAAAGTTGTGTTTTTTGATTGTATTTACTTTACTGGATTAAAGACTCTGTTTTCGCCAAGTCGCTTTTGGGTCCTCTTTCACCTGCATGACAATGGACATGGGTGAATACCTTAACACTGTGGGATTTTAGTCAAGGTAGTTACTGATTAAACAAATAATGCCTATGGGACTTCCGCAACTCACTAATAAAAGGACGTTAGGCTACTATGTTGTACATACAGCTGGGGTTCTTCCAACAGCTCCTTCATGCAAATCGAAAGGTTAGCTCCAGGCATATTTTCCCTGGCCAAATGGAGTAACAAACTCAGTAGCATTAGTCCATGTCATGTTACTCTTTCATAGAAAGGGGAGAGGGAAGTCACACATCCAAGCCAACTATTCTTAAACACCCTACTGGAAATTCTCACGTTGCCGAAATAGTACAGGATACAAATAATCATGACGACTAGCTCACATGCAGACTCACATTGATCAGCATAGGGTGAAACAGCACCACTAGTCACCCAAGCCGGTTTGTTATTTATTTATTTTTCTTCATGAAAGGGGGAGATCATCTTGATGAAATAATTGTAAAAATTCATACTCTGCTGTTCCATCTCGCATGCAATGATTTGCAATGATACCAGGAGGAAAATGTTCCTTTTCAGAACGTCTTTGTTGTTCTAATATTGCAGTGGCAGTTTCACCATTATAAAGAGACACGTAGATTCACTAAATAGTCTATGTAATCTAAAACCTGATACATTCAAAGATTCACACATCCACATTGATCTGGTACAGGTACTCCCTGTATATAGCTCCACATTGATCTGGTACAGGTACTCCCTGTATATAGCTCCACATTGATCTGGTACAGGTACTCCCTGTATATAGCTGCACATTGATCTGGTACAGGTACTCCCTGTATATAGCTGCACATTGATCTGGTACAGGTACTCCCTGTATATAGCTGCACATTGATCTGGTACAGGTACTCCCTGTATATAGCTCCACATTGATCTGGTACAGGTACTCCCTGTATATAGCTCCACATTGATCTGGTACAGGTACTCCCTGTATGTAGCTCCACATTGATCTGGTACAGGTACTCCCTGTATGTAGCTCCACATTGATCTGGTACAGGTACTCCCTGTATATAGCTCCACATTGATCTGGTACAGGTTCTCCCTGTATATAGCTCCACATTGATCTGGTACAGGTTCTCCCTGTATATAGCTCCACATTGATCTGGTATGGTACAGGTACTCCTGTACTGGTACTCCCTGTATATAGCTGCACATTGATCTGGTACAGGTACTCCCTGTATATAGCTCCACATTGATCTGGTACTGGTACTCCCTGTATATAGCTCCACATTGATCTGGTACAGGTACTCCCTGTATATAGCTGCACATTGATCTGGTACAGGTACTCACTGTATATAGCTGCACATTGATCTGGTACAGGTACTCTCTGTATATAGCTGCACATTGATCTGGTACAGGTACTCCCTGTATATAGCTCCACATTGATCTGGTACAGGTACTCCCTGTATATAGCTGCACATTGATCTGTTACAGTTACTCCTGTACTAGTACTCCCTGTATATAGCTCCACATTGATCTGGTACAGGTACTCCCTGTATATAGCTGCACATTGATCTGTTACAGTTACTCCTGTACTAGTACTCCCTGTATATAGCTGCACATTGATCTGGTACAGGTACTCCCTGTATATAGCTGCACATGGATCTGTTACAGGTACTCCTGTACTGGTACTCCCTGTATATAGCTCCACATTGATCTGGTACTGGTACTCCCTGTATATAGCTCCACATTGATCTGGTACTGGTACTCCCTGTATATAGCTGCACATTGATCTGGTACAGGTACTCCTGTACTGGTACTCCCTGTATATAGCTGCACATTGATCTGGTACTGGTACTCCCTGTATATAGCTCCACATTGATCTGGTACAGGTACTCCCTGTATATAGCTCCACATTGATCTGGTACAGGTACTCCCTGTATATAGCTGCACATTGATCTGGTACAGGATCTGGTACAGGTACTCCCTGTATATAGCTGCACATTGATCTGGTACAGGTACTCCCTGTATATAGCTGCACATTGATCTGGTACTGGTACTCCCTGTATATAGCTGCACATTGATCTGGTACAGGTACTCCCTGTATATAGCTGCACATTGATCTGGTACAGGTACTCCCTGTATATAGCTGCACATTGATCTGGTACAGGTACTCCCTGTATATAGCTGCACATTGATCTGGTACAGGTACTCCCTGTATATAGCTGCACATTGATCTGGTACTGGTACTCCTGTATATAGCTGCACATTGATCTGGTACTGGTACTCCTGTATATAGCTGCACATTGATCTGGTACTGGTACTCCCTGTATATAGCTCCACATTGATCTGGTACAGGTACTCCCTGTATATAGCTCCACATTGATCTGGTACTGGTACTCCCTGTATATAGCTGCACATTGATCTGGTACAGGTACTCCCTGTATATAGCTCCACATTGATCTGGTACTGGTACTCCCTGTATATAGCTCCACATTGATCTGGTACAGGTACTCCCTGTATATAGCTGCACATTGATCTGGTACAGGTACTCCCTGTATATAGCTGCACATTGATCTGGTACAGGTACTCTCTGTATATAGCTGCACATTGATCTGGTACAGGTACTCCCTGTATATAGCTGCACATTGATCTGGTACAGGTACTCCCTGTATATAGCTGCACATTGATCTGTTACAGTTACTCCTGTACTGGTACTCCCTGTATATAGCTCCACATTGATCTGGTACAGGTACTCCCTGTATATAGCTGCACATTGATCTGTTACAGTTACTCCTGTACTAGTACTCCCTGTATATAGCTCCACATTGATCTGGTACAGGTACTCCCTGTATATAGCTGCACATTGATCTGTTACAGTTACTCCTGTACTAGTACTCCCTGTATATAGCTGCACATTGATCTGGTACAGGTACTCCCTGTATATAGCTGCACATTGATCTGTTACAGGTACTCCTGTACTGGTACTCCCTGTATATAGCTCCACATTGATCTGGTACTGGTACTCCCTGTATATAGCTCCACATTGATCTGGTACTGGTACTCCCTGTATATAGCTGCACATTGATCTGGTACAGGTACTCCTGTACTGGTACTCCCTGTATATAGCTGCACATTGATCTGGTACTGGTACTCCCTGTATATAGCTCCACATTGATCTGGTACTGGTACTCCCTGTATATAGCTGCACATTGATCTGGTACAGGTACTCCTGTACTGGTACTCCCTGTATATAGCTGCACATTGATCTGGTACTGGTACTCCCTGTATATAGCTGCACATTGATCTGGTACTGGTACTCCCTGTATATAGCTCCACATTGATCTGGTACTGGTACTCCTGTATATAGCTGCACATTGATCTGGTACAGGTACTCCCTGTATATAGCTGCACATTGATCTGGTACAGGTACTCCCTGTATATAGCTGCACATTGATCTGGTACAGGTACTCCCTGTATATAGCTGCACATTGATCTGGTACAGGTACTCCCTGTATATAGCTACACATTGATCTGGTACAGGTACTCCCTGTATATAGCTGCACATTGATCTGGTACAGGTACTCCTGTATATAGCTGCACATTGATCTGGTACTGGTACTCCTGTATATAGCTGCACATTGATCTGGTACTGGTACTACAGGTACCTGTATATAGCTACACATTGATCTGGTACTGGTACTCCCTGTATATAGCTGCACATTGATCTGGTACAGGTACTCCCTGTATATAGCTGCACATTGATCTGGTACAGGTACTCCCTGTATATAGCTACACATTGATCTGGTACAGGTACTCCCTGTATATAGCTGCACATTGATCTGGTACAGGTACTCCCTGTATATAGCTGCACATTGATCTGGTACTGGTACTCCCTGTATATAGCTGCACATTGATCTGGTACTGGTACTCCCTGTATATAGCTGCACATTGATCTGGTACAGGATCTGTATATAGCTGCACATTGATCATCTGGTACTCCCTGTATATAGCTGCACATTGATCTGGTACAGGTACTCCCTGTATATAGCTGCACATTGATCTGGTACAGGTACTCCCTGTATATAGCTGCACATTGATCTGGTACAGGTACTCCCTGTATATAGCTGCACATTGATCTGGTACAGGTACTCCCTGTATATAGCTGCACATTGATCTGGTACAGGTACTCCCTGTATATAGCTGCACATTGATCTGGTACAGGTACTCCTGTATATAGCTGCACATTGATCTACAGGTACTGTATATAGTACATTGATCCTGTACTCCTGTATAGCTGCACATTGATCTGGTAGCTGCACATTGATCTGGTACAGGTACTCCCTGTATATAGCTGCACATTGATCTGGTACAGGTACTCCCTGTATATAGCTGCACATTGATCTGGTACAGGTACTCCCTGTATATAGCTGCACATTGATCTGGTACAGGTACTCCTGTATATAGCTGCACATTGATCTGGTACTGGTACTCCCTGTATATAGCTGCACATTGATCTGGTACAGGTACTCCCTGTATATAGCTGCACATTGATCTGGTACTGGTACTCCCTGTATATAGCTGCACATTGATCTGGTACAGGTACCCTGTATATAGCTGCACATTGATCTGGTACTGGTACTCCCTGTATATAGCTGCACATTGATCCCTGTATATAGCTGCACATTGATCTGGTACAGGTACTCCCTGTATATAGCTGCACATTGATCTGGTACAGGTACTCCCTGTATATAGCTGCACATTGATCTGGTACTGGTACTCCTGTATATAGCTGCACATTGATCTGGTACTGGTACTCCCTGTATATAGCTGCACATTGATCTGGTACAGGTACTCCTGTATATAGCTGCACATTGATCTGGTACAGGTACTCCCTGTATATAGCTGCACATTGATCTGGTACAGGTACTCCCTGTATATAGCTGCACATTGATCTGGTACAGGTACTCCCTGTATATAGCTGCACATTGATCTGGTACAGGTACTCCTGTATATAGCTGCACATTGATCTGGTACAGGTACTCCCTGTATATAGCTGCACATTGATCTGGTACAGGTACTCCCTGTATATAGCTGCACATTGATCTGGTACAGGTACTCCCTGTATATAGCTGCACATTGATCTGGTACTGGTACTCCCTGTATATAGCTGCACATTGATCTGGTACAGGTACTCCCTGTATATAGCTGCACATTGATCTGGTACAGGTACTCCCTGTATATAGCTGCACATTGATCTGGTACTGGTACTCCCTGTATATAGCTGCACATTGATCTGGTACAGGTACTCCCTGTATATAGCTGCACATTGATCTGGTACAGGTACTCCCTGTATATAGCTACACATTGATCTGGTACTGGTACTCCCTGTATATAGCTGCACATTGATCTGGTACAGGTACTCCCTGTATATAGCTACACATTGATCTGGTACTGGTACTCCCTGTATATAGCTGCACATTGATCTGGTACAGGTACTCCCTGTATATAGCTGCACATTGATCTGGTACAGGTACTCCCTGTATATAGCTACACATTGATCTGGTACAGGTACTCCCTGTATATAGCTGCACATTGATCTGGTACAGGTACTCCCTGTATATAGCTGCACATTGATCTGGTACTGGTACTCCCTGTATATAGCTGCACATTGATCTGGTACAGGTACTCCCTGTATATAGCTGCACTTTGATCTGGTACAGGTACTCCCTGTATATAGCTGCACATTGATCTGGTACTGGTACTCCCTGTATATAGCTGCACATTGATCTGGTACAGGTACTCCCTGTATATAGCTGCACATTGATCTGGTACAGGTACTCCCTGTATATAGCTGCACATTGATCTGGTACTGGTACTCCCTGTATATAGCTGCACATTGATCTGGTACTGGTACTCTCTGTATATAGCTCCACATTGATCTGGTACAGGTACTCCCTGTATATAGCTGCACATTGATCTGGTACTGGTACTCCTGTTTTTAGCTCCATTCTTGTGTATTTTATTTTATCCCACTTGTTACTATTTTATAAACTACATTGTTGGTTAAGGGCTCGTAATCAAGCATTTCATGGTAAAGTCACCAGTTGTATTCGGTGCATGTGACAAATAACATTTAATTTAATATGATTTCCTACTGTTTACACACACACACACACACACACACACACACACACACACACACACACACACACACACACACTATTGAATGCAGAACCATTCTTTCTCAGAAATATAATTAATGGATGTGTTTTTCATAGAATCAGCACATGAAATATCATTGTGATCACTACTCACACCTCCGTGTGATCCTCCAGGAGCAGTAATATAATACCAGATAGTGTATTAGGGGGTAAGTGTTGTTTTAAAGCTACTGTGTGTGATGGCAGTTAACGTTTGTCCCTTCATCTTCAGAGTGCAAACAAGGTGACCAACACTACGAGTATGCCCACAGGTTGTTGTTTTTGCACGTGTGTGTGTGTGTGTGTGTGTGTGTGTGTGTGTGTGTGTGTGTGTGTGTGTGTGTGTGTGTGTGTGTGTGTGTGTGTGTGTGTGTGTGTGTGTGTGTGTGTGTGTGTGTGTGGCATGTCTCTGGGGCGCTGATGACTCAAGGGTATTGTGGGTTTGAATTGGCTGTGCTGGGTGTGTTCAAAGGCTCGACTTGTAACCGGCAACTATTCTGCCTATTGTCCAGGGAACTGAGTAGGCCACCAGGAGCTTAGAGGCCCAGTGTCTTCTGGGTAGAAGCCTTTGATCTCGGAAGTGCCGACCGCTGGCTGTGCCCCTAAAACATGTGTTGAATGTCATGATGTATTCTGTTTTTCCCCAATGCTTTATTCATGTTCAATACAGATGAAGTATTTTGCCTTGACAACCATTGACACTGAGAGGATAGACAAATAACATGGTCTTTCTACTATAGCAGGATTAGTGTGGTCACTTCATTTCCTGTGCTTTAACAGAATATGCCATTTCTCTCAAATTTGAATTTCCTAGCACAGATCATACATTTTGCTTCGAAACATTTGTTAACACAGAAATATTAAACACAGAAGCCATCATTAACAAGGTTTTCTATCATAGTAGGGCATATTTCAGTAGGGCATCACTTCCTGTTTATGAATTAATTTCCTGTTCTTTAATATAGACACATAAAACAAGCCAGTGAATGTTTACTCTATATGTTGTGGCATACAAACCTAAATCCTTGACACAGCAAATCAATGAGAGCATGGCTATCCAGCAATACAATGAGGAACCTAAAGTCCCACAATAGATTTCGTAGAGTTATGAAAGCAGCAGGCAGGCCGCCTCATGCAATATTTCTCTGCCTTTAAACAAAAACTATTTTTCTCAGCGGAGCTACAGACAGCAGACTCCGGGGAGATTGGGTTACTGGCGTGAAATTACTCAGAGACAGAGATGAGTCTGTCTCTCTCACACACACACACACACACACACACACACACACACACACACACACACACACACACACACACACGGTGATGTAGCCAGAACATGAGGTCTGGCACCCAATCAACAAATATGTATGTGCCTGGCATTCCCAAGTTTCTTTGTTACTCTCAATGACAAGACAAAAAATTAAAGTAACGCATAATGAAATGCAATTTTCGGCCTCTGCAGAGGACATTCAACTTTAATTAGCAATGATGGTTACCTTTTCACTCTGTCACCTCAAGAGTGAACTGTCTGAGACTACCTGAAATGTAATTACACTTGACAGCTAGCTTCTTATGATGGAACTTTCACCCTCTTCCTGCACCCTGGCCTGGAGGATAACGTGGGCTCAAAATACCGGTTGACCTTCACCATCAGAGATGTCTCCGTCATACCAGATAAACATTTGAAAACAACAACCCCAAAAATGTTGCAGCCCAATAAATGTTTCAAATTAAAGAATGTGAGGTTAGTTACCATAAACGATTTTTAAAAAACGCAAATAATACAGAATTCTACAGTCTAAAAATAACATTGTAAAGGTTTTGATAATAAACCTCGGTCACACTTTTCCACAGATTCTATCAACCCCAGGTCTGCCATGGCCCGATGTCATTACAAATCTCAGTCTACACTCAATGACATCTCCCTCCAGAGGGCATGGTTCCTCTGTCTATTTCTGATGACCTGGGGCCTTGTTACTGGGTGTTGTACATGACAATCGACTGGCACGGCTCCAGATAGATCTACTACTCATTGCCATGTCACAAAGAGGGACTCTTTGGTATTCCAAGCACACTCTTCTCTGCCTGAGGAGGGACCTGCTACCCTGCCTCTTCTCTGTGTGTGTGTGTATCTCTGGGGGGAAAGTGAGACGTGAGCAAGAGGCGGCGACACAACACTTTGGCAATCTGCTCGTGTCACTAGCTAGCATCTTTGATGTCGAGACAGAGAGACAGAGAGACAGAGAGACAGAGAGAGAGACAGAGAGACAGAGAGAGAGACAGAGAGACAGAGAGAGACAGAGAGAGACAGAGAGACAGAGAGACAGAGAGACAGAGAGACAGAGAGAGAGAGAGAGAGAGAGAGAGAGAGAGATGCGTAATTCCATAATACAATTTCAATGCCCAAGGTGAAATTGCTGGCTGATGGAGGGAGAGAGACAGTCATGTTGTGGGTTGAATACAAGAGGTCTCTGCACTGCAGTCTAGGATGTGTATGGTACTGTGTGTGTGTGCATGCGTACATGTGTCTGTGTGACATCATTCCTTCAGCCATGTAAAATATTTCTCACCTCTCACAGCTCAGACAAGGACAGATGGACGTGTTTACCTGCCTGGTGTGACACTGTTGTCCATCAGTTCTCCTAGAGCTTCTTCATAATGCTTTGAAATAGGTGATGGATTATACAGCTGTGCTAGATGGATGACAGCGATATGCAATGCTACATCTATTCCATTCTCACCACATCTGTGCTAGATGGATGACAGCGATATGCAATGCTACATCTATTCCGTTCTGACCACAGCTGTGCTAGATGGATGACAGCGATATGCAATGCTACATCTATTCCATTCTGACCACATCTGTGCTAGATGGATGACAGCGATATGCAATGCTACATCTATTCCATTCTGACCACATCTGTGCTAGATGGATGACAGCGATATGCAATGCTACATCTATTCCGTTCTGACCACATCTGTGCTAGATGGATGACAGCGATATGTAATGCTACATCTATTTAGTTCTGACCACAGCTGTGCTAGATGGATGACAGGATATGCAATGCTACATCTATTCCGTTCTGACCACAGCTGTGCTAGATGGATGACAGCGATATGCAATGCTACATCTATTTAGTTCTGACCACAGCTGTGCTAGATGGATGACAGGGATATGCAATGCTACATCTATTCCGTTCTGACCACAGCTGTGCTAGATGGATGACAGCGATATGTAATGCTACATCTATTCCGTTCTGACCACAGCTGTGCTAGATGGATGACAGCGATATGTAATGCTACATCTATTCCGTTCTGACCACAGCTGTGCTAGATGGATGACAGCGATATGTAATGCTACATCTATTCCGTTCTGACCACAGCTGTGCTAGATGGATGACAGCGATATGTAATGCTACATCTATTCCGTTCTGACCACAGCTGTGCTAGATGGATGACAGCGATATGTAATGCTACATCTATTTAGTTCTGACCACAGCTGTGCTAGATGGATGACAGCTATATGCAATGCTACATCTATTCCGTTCTGACCACAGCTGTGCTAGATGGATGACAGCGATATGTAATGCTACATCTATTCCGTTCTGACCACAGCTGTGCTAGATGGATGACAGCGATATGTAATGCTACATCTATTTAGTTCTGACCACAGCTGTGCTAGATGGATGACAGCGATATGTAATGCTACATCTATTCCATTCTGACCACAGCTGTGCTAGATGGATGACAGCGATATGCAATGCTACATCTATTCCGTTCTGACCACAGCTGTGCTAGATGGATGACAGCGATATGTAATGCTACATCTATTCCGTTCTGACCACAGCTGTGCTAGATGGATGACAGCGATATGCAATGCTACATCTATTCTGTTCTGACCACATCTGTGCTAGATGGATGACAGCGATATGTAATGCTACATCTATTCCGTTCTGACCACAGCTGTGCTAGATGGATGACAGCGATATGCAATGCTACATCTATTCCGTTCTGACCACAGCTGTGCTAGATGGATGACAGCTATATGCAATGCTACATCTATTCTGTTCTGACCACATCTGTGCTAGATGGATGACAGGGATATGCAATGCTACATCTATTCCGTTCTGACCACAGCTGTGCTAGATGGATGACAGCGATATGCAATGCTACATCTATTTAGTTCTGACCACAGCTGTGCTAGATGGATGACAGCGATATGCAATGCTACATCTATTCAGTTCTGACCACAGCTGTGCTAGATGGATGACAGCGATATGCAATGCTACATCTATTCCGTTCTGACCACAGCTGTGCTAGATGGATGACAGCGATATGCAATGCTACATCTATTCCGTTCTGACCACAGCTGTGCTAGATGGATGACAGCGATATGTAATGCTCCGTCTATTCCGTTCTGACCACAGCTGTGCTAGATGGATGACAGCGATATGTAATGCTTCATCTATTCTGTTCTGACCACGGCTGAGTATCCATGGCGACCTTCATTGGTCCTTCTGTAGCTCAGTTGGTAGAGCATGGCGCTTGTAACGCCAGGGTAGTGGGTTCGATCCCCGGGACCACCCATATGTAGAATGTATGCACACATGACTGTAAGTCGCTTTGGATAAAAGCGTCTGCTAAATGGCATATATTATTATTATAAAAGCGTCTGCTAAATGGCATATATTATTATTATTATTATTATTATTATTACAAGTGGGCTAGATTGTGTCACACCCTTTGACATCCCACATTTGATCCATTTTGAATTTGAAAAAGCATGACATTACACCACTGATTTAAGGCAACATTGAACTGACATTTCCATAAAACACAGACACCATCCAAAAGACCAACCATCTTTTGAACAGCTGTTCCATTCTTTGATTTCGGCTTTTGACCTTATACAAGGTAAAAACATCAGGATCCATATATGTTGACCCAGATAAAACCATTTATTATCACTCTGGATCAAAGAGAGAATATTATATGTCTAAAGAATCCATCACTAATAGTGGTCCATTGGTTGGTAGATGGACAATCATTGTATATCATATAGTTCATGTCTGCATAATAAGTTGGTATACATCTAACAGCTTTGTCATTCCTATGTTTGCAGGGTTTGTAGAGCTTGCTCAGAGCCTGCTCCTGCACTGTAACTAAAAGTATCAGCAGTAACATAACTTATGGCACAACACCAGATGGGAGTTCCCCTTCCTTCCTGTTTCCCTTCATCTCTGCGATGTTTGATCACACAATGGAAAATGTATCCAAAGGTACAAAAGCCTTTGATGTGCTTTGAGGTGATGGTTGCCATTGTTGTTGTAACTCATTATGTTACCAGTTAGTTTACCTGAGACCTCACCCTACCAGTTAGTTTACCTGAGACCTCACCCTACCAGTTAGTTTACCTGAGACCTCACCCTACCAGTTAGTTTACCTGAGACCTCACCCTACCAGTTAGTTTACCTGAGACCTCACCCTACCAGTTAGTTTACCTGAGACCTCACCCTACCAGTTAGTTTACCTGAGACCTCACGCTACCAGTTAGTTTACCTGAGACCTCACGCTACCAGTTAGTTTACCCGAGACCTCACCCTACCAGTTAGTTTACCCGAGACCTCACTCTACCAGTTAGTTTACCCGAGACCTCACTCTACCAGTTAGTTTACCCGAGACCTCACGCTACCAGTTAGTTTACCCGAGACCTCACGCTACCAGTTAGTTTACCCGAGACCTCACCCTACCAGTTAGTTTACCTGAGACCTCACCCTACCAGTTAGTTTACCTGAGACCGAGACCTCACGCTACCAGTTAGTTTACCCGAGACCTCACCCTACCAGTTAGTTTACCTGAGACCTCACCCTACCAGTTAGTTTACCTGAGACCTCACCCTACCAGTTAGTTTACCTGAGACCTCACCCTACCAGTTAGTTTACCTGAGACCTCACCCTACCAGTTAGTTTACCTGAGACCGAGACCTCATGCTACCAGACCCGAGACCTCACCCTACCAGTTAGTTTACCTGAGACCTCACCCTACCAGTTAGTTTACCTGAGATCTCACCCTACCAGTTAGTTTACCTGAGATCTCACCCTACCAGTTAGTTTACCTGAGACCAGTTAGTTTACCTGAGACGAGACCTCATGCTACCAGTTAGTTTACCTGAGATCTCACCCTACCAGTTAGTTTACCTGAGACCTCACGCTACCAGTTAGTTTACCTGAGACCTCACCCTACCAGTTAGTTTACCTGAGACCTCACCCTACCAGTTAGTTTACCTGAAACCTCACACTACCAGTTAGTTTACCTGAGACCTCACACTACCAGTTAGTTTACCTGAGACCTCACCCTACCAGTTAGTTTACCTGAGATCTCACACTACCAGTTAGTTTACCTGAGACCTCACCCTACCAGTTAGTTTACCTGAGATCTCACCCTACCAGTTAGTTTACCTGAGACCTCACGCTACCAGTTTACCTGAGACCTCACCCTACCAGTTAGTTTACCTGAGACCTCACCCTACCAGTTAGTTTACCTGAGACCTCACACTACCAGTTAGTTTACCTGAGACCTCACCCTACCAGTTAGTTTACCTGAGACCACACCCTACCAGTTAGTTTACCCGAGATAATTGACTCTGCTTTGCAGAGTTGGATATTCAGTTTAGGAGGTGACTTAAGTCAATTCATGGACTGTTGTATTGGATGATTGTTGCTGAGTGAACTATCCTGGTTAAATCCAAAAGTAAAAAAATTAGATGGTGGTGATGATGATGATGATGATGATGGTGAGGATAGTGATGATGATGGTGGTGATGAGGAGGATGATGATTATGATGATGATGGTGATGATTCACCACCACAGTTAGTTTACGAAATAATTAAACATTTTGTAGTGTGTGAAATTTAATCTAATGTGCGATTGCTTTGACTATTGTCATGCGTTCATTTTGCTACAGTGTGTCAATTTATCTGATTATCAGCTGCTGTCAAACATGTAAGTGTGAAAAGACACATGAATTCTACTAGATAAAACGCCAAAGTAAGTATTGAGTTTATGTAGTACGTTAGTATGGGTATTCAGATCCGGCCAGTCACTCTCTGAGTCTATGGTATGGTTGTGCACAGGTAGCTCTTCTGTTGGACATGTTGACACAGCACTGAGACCACAAAACCATCCTTCTTAGATCCTTAAATCCCCTCCAGACATGTATAAAGGAGCACAATGCCATGAATAAAACAAACCTGGTGATAAAAAGGCGATGAGGCATTCATTGCGTTGAGTTAACTTAATTGTGGTGGCAAGACAAAACCAAGCCTTATTGTGAAACGCTTAGCAGGTAGGTAGGATACACATGCAAGAGGGCAATAAAATGAAAACCTTTGAGAGACAGAGAGGAAGAAATAGCAGAGAGAGAGAGGAATAAATAGCAGAGAGAGAGAGAGAGAGAAAGAAAGAGCAGAGAGAGAGAGAGAGAGAGAGAAAGAAAGAGCAGAGAGAGAGAGAGAAAGAGCAGAGAGAGAGAGAGAAAGAGCAGAGAGAGAGAGAGAAAGAGCAGAGAGAGAGAGAAAGAGCAGAGAGAGAGAGAAAGAGCAGAGAGAGAGAGAGAGAAAGAGCAGAAAGAGCAGAGAGAGAGGAAGAAATAGCAGAGAGAGAGAGGAATAAATAGCAGAGAGAGAGAGAGAGAGAAAGAAAGAGCAGAGAGAGAGAGAGAGAGAGAGAGAAAGAAAGAGCAGAGAGAGAGAAAGAAAGAGCAGAGAGAGAGAAAGAAAGAGCAGAGAGAGAGAGAGAAAGAGCAGAGAGAGAGAGAAAGAGCAGAGAGAGAGAGAAAGAGCAGAGAGAGAGAGAGAGAGAAAGAAAGAGCAGAGAGAGAGGAAGAAAGATCAGAGGGAGAAATAGCAGAGAGAGAGAGAAAGGGAGAGGAAGACAGTTTAGTATAGTCTATTCACTCATACAAAGCCTGACATAGATCTTTCTTATCAGGGTGAAAGTCAAACACTATTTGAACCAACCTGCCTGCGGTTGTGTTTGGTTCTATTGTTTCTTCTATTCTACTGACCTGTTGAAAGCAGTGTGTGTTTACCATAAAACAAAACACTAGTGTGCAATGTTGTCATGGACTCTACTTACTGGTTTGGATGGACACCACTTACTGGTTTGGATGGACACCACTTACTGGTTTGGATGGACACCACTTACTGGTTTGGATGGACACCACTTACTGGTTTGGAGATATATAGGTCCACTTGAAGCAACAGCTAGTTGTTCAAGATGTCAGAGAACATAACATCACTAGTTCTATTTACTAGTTAGTTTTGATTGTCATGCAGTGATCTGCTAATAAATAAATAATAACTTTATAGCCTAATGAAGGTCAGTATACTTTTGTTTTGTTACTAACTAAACTGCAGTGACATCCACAAATAGCACTGGGTAATTGGTCTTAACAGATAAAAGGTGGGAAGACAGGATACAGTTACAGGGCATGTGGCTTCTAGGAGTACAACAACGATACTAACATATCCACAGATACCTCAACTCTCAGGGTATATTTCAGATTAGTTTTTAATCCAGTTTCAGATCAATATCTGTGTCCTCATTTAGTCTTTTGTCTGTCATGGAAGAATCAATACGCCTGGGAAATAGCTCAGGGTTTTGGGAGCTCTGGGCAAAGCTGTCCCCAGTCCTGCTTCCAAACTGTGACACCACACATTATGCAGGGATGTGCAAGACAGTACACTAGCTAACCTTGGTGTACTATCAATACTGTGTGTCAATAGGTGTTACAGTATGGCTCTAGTCTAGATAATAATACTGTAATATTATGGAACACCTTTAGAAGATCTCTGTTACTACAGAGTTTTTACATTTACAGCTGGTACCTCTCAGCCGTATGATAGGCCTACACCTGTCAGATGCCATGGTTGCATTATTTATGGAAGGGTTTGGATATATTTTTTTTCTCTCTCTCTTAGCATAAGCACACAAAAAAAACTAATCACAAGTACAGGGATTGAACCTGCAACCTTAGCATTGACGGCACCACACTCTGACCAACTGAGCTAACCAGCCCAACTTGCCAGAAATGACAGCTGTTACGGGTCATGATGGCTCAGCAACTGCTAGCGAGTAAGTTACCAAGTAAGCCAAGAGGATCCCGTGGCCAGGGTGGAAGCTTCTACAATACTCCTTGTGGCCACTTCTAACAGCTGGGGAATTAGCTCAAATGGTAGAGCGCTCGCTTAGCATGCGAGAGGTAGCGGGATCGATGCCCGTATTCTCCAAGGTACATTATTTTGTCACACACATTCTCCATACCCTCATACACTGCACTCTGGACAAAAGATCCCTCATTCACAAAAACAGATGATCAGCCGTGTGTCTCATTGTGTGTTGATATCACACAAACAGATGAACATCTGTGGCGTGAGATCAGCCGTGTGACTCATTGTGTGTGTTGATATCACACAAACATATGAACATCTGTTGGCGTGAGATCAGCCGTGTGTCTCATTGTGTGTGTTGATATCACACAAACAGATGAACATCTGTGGCGTGAGATCAGCCGTGTGACTCATTGTGTGTGTTGATATCACACAAACATATGAACATCTGTTGGCGTGAGATCAGCCGTGTGTCTCATTGTGTGTGTTGATATCACACAAACAGGGAAGCAGATATTTGTGTTTGTGGCAGATGTGTCGAGGCCGTCAACTGTAAACAGAGAACGTATCGGGTGTCCTTGCATGCCTGAGATGACGGGTAGATTCCCCCTGCACCAATCTGGGTAAGAGGTCCCACTGCACCCAGTAGTGTAGTGGTGCCCGGAAAAGTGAGTTTACTCTAATTTTGCCCCAAAATATCAAAACGCCCGCCGGTGAAGGAAAGGCGCCCCGTGTGAAAAATTATATGAAAAACAGTGACATACACTCTAAATGACCTAAAAATTATGAATCCCATATTGGTCTTTCACAGTCAGTCCAATCTAAGCTGTACTGTGGAAGTAGGCTAATAGTAGTCCTACTATAATGAAACAAATAAATGAGGCTGTTTAAGGAGTCAGGAATTCACAGGTTTCAGATTTTGCCATTTTTTTCCCATGTTTTCACTCTCAATCTCACTTTTTTGATATAGAAAAACAGCTAAATTGGATGTTAAGTCCACAATGCTTAAACCACATCAGGAGAACACTTTTGAAGACTGGGAAAAATCAAAAACGTTTTGATTTTGGATTGTAGATTCAACTGTACAAACACCTACCACTGTTATTTGGTTAGCAGTGTGCACATGAGAGGGAGTCGCCACTAGATTGATGAAAATAATCATGATATATTTTTCCCAGGTGGGCATAGGCTACTTATAAAGACTTCTTCATATGCGTTATCCTGTTCTAAGGGTTTTCTTTCAACTTAATTTCATTGTCTAGCAGTCAAATGCATTTCCCTAGCCACATTAGCAACCCATGAAAGTTGTTGCATCTTTAAATCTCCCCTCTTTCAAAATTTTGAACTATTATTTCCATCTCTGTCCATGAAACAGCTTGCATGTGCAGTGCACATTTTAGAATGGTGTATTCCCGCAAATTGCATATTGGAACGTTTGCATGTAGGCCTACCACCATGTGCACATTGCTGCACTTAAAACGTGAAGAAATATTGGTTTATCAACATTTTAAGCTAAACATTCTGATCTGTTCCATCAGCCTTATTACTTTATACGGCATATACCTCCACTACACTACTTTGATAAGCATCGTGGGGATTAAGAAGTGAGTATACGGCATATACCTCCACTACACTACTTTGATAAGCATCGTGGGGATTAAGAAGTGAGTATACAGCATATACCTCCACTATACTACTTTGATAAGCATCGTGGGGATTAAGAAGTGAGTATACAGCATATACCTCCACTATACTACTTTGATAAGCATCGTGGGGATTAAGAAGTGAGTATACAGCATATACCCTCCACTATACTACTTTGATAAGCATCGTGGGGATTAAGAAGTGAGTATACAGCATATACCCTCCACTATACTACTTTGATAAGCATCGTGGGGATTAAGAAGTGAGTATACAGCATATACCTCCACTATACTACTTTGATAAGCATCGTGGGGATTAAGAAGTGAGTATACAGCATATACCTCCACTATACTACTTTGATAAGCATCGTGGGGATTAAGAAGTGAGTATACAGCATATACCTCCACTATACTACTTTGATAAGCATCGTGGGGATTAAGAAGTGAGTATACAGCATATACCTCCACTATACTACTTTGATAAGCATCGTGGGGATTAAGAAGTGAGTATACAGCATATACCTCCACTATACTACTTTGATAAGCATCGTGGGGATTAAGAAGTGAGTATACAGCATATACCTCCACTATACTACTTTGATAAGCATCGTGGGGATTAAGAAGTGAGTATACAGCATATACCTCCACTATACTACTTTGATAAGCATCGTGGGGATTAAGAAGTGAGTATACAGCATATACCTCCACTATACTACTTTGATAAGCATCGTGGGGATTAAGAAGTGAGTATACAGCATATACCTCCACTATACTACTTTGATAAGCATCGTGGGGATTAAGAAGTGAGTATACAGCATATACCTCCACTATACTACTTTGATAAGCATCGTGGGGATTAAGAAGTGAGTATACAGCATATACCCTCCACTACACTACTTTGATAAGCATCGTGGGGATTAAGAAGTGAGTATACAGCATATACCTCCACTATACTACTTTGATAAGCATCGTGGGGATTAAGAAGTGAGTATACAGCATATACCTCCACTATACTACTTTGATAAGCATCGTGGGGATTAAGAAGTGAGTATACAGCATATACCTCCACTATACTACTTTGATAAGCATCGTGGGGATTAAGAAGTGAGTATACAGCATATACCTCCACTATACTACTTTGATAAGCATCGTGGGGATTAAGAAGTGAGTATACAGCATATACCCTCCACTATACTACTTTGATAAGCATCGTGGGGATTAAGAAGTGAGTATACAGCATATACCTCCACTATACTACTGACGGCACCGATCTGGGTAACAGGTCCCAATGCTTCCTATGCCCATTACCTCTCCTTGGGCTGGTCAACGCAAACGTGGCAGTGTATTAGGCATTACATTACACTTCATTCCCTCTCCTTGCAGGAAACCCAACATACAATTAAGAATTGATTAATCCATGATCAATGAGCTCCTATTTTTATCTGTGTTCCATAATTGTTGTATATTGCATTGTAATAAAAGTTGTAAGGACCAAAAACCAAATGTAGTTGTTGTAGGCCTATAGGCTGTTAATGCAGACAGACACTCACACCAATGACTGTCCCTTTGTGTTGTTGACTTGGCTGACATTAGAATGTTTAGCATGGTGTTAGTGCAGTTGTCAGAATGATCAATCCCTTCATTTTGTGGGGCCACCGCAGTAAGCAGCTCTCCACAGCCTTTCCCAGCTGATCCGGGATGTCATCACACATGGGTGCACGCTGCCTGGATACAAATGTGTCACATAAACATACAAACGCACGCACACACACAGGAATGAGAAGGGCATAGAAAGCAGTGGGACCGGTTACCGCTTACCTCTTACCCAGATTACCTTTTACCCAGATGACCACTTACCTCTTACCCAGATGACCACTTACCTCTTACCCAGATGACCACTTACCTCTTACCCAGATGACCACTTACCTCTTACCCAGATGACCACTTACCTCTTACCCAGATGACCACTTACCTCTTACCCAGATGACCACTTACCCAGATGACCTCTTACCTCTTACCCAGATGACCACTTACCTCTTACCCAGATGGCCTCCTGCCTCTTACCCAGATGGCCTCCTGCCTCTTACCCAGATGGCCTCCTGCCTCTTACCCAGATGGCCTCCTGCCTCTTACCCAGATGGCCTCCTGCCTCTTACCCAGATGGCCTCCTGCCTCTTACCCAGATGGCCTCCTGCCTCTTACCCAGATGGCCTCCTGCCTCTTACCCAGATGGCCTCCTGCCTCTTACCCAGATGGCCTCCTGCCTCTTACCCAGATGGCCTCCTGCCTCTTACCCAGATGGCCTCCTGCCTCTTACCCAGATGGCCTCCTGCCTCTTACCCAGATGGCCTCCTGCCTCTTACCCAGATGGCCTCCTGCCTCTTACCCAGATGGCCTCCTGCCTCTTACCCAGATGGCCTCCTGCCTCTTACCCAGATGGCCTCCTGCCTCTTACCCAGATGGCCTCCTGCCTCTTACCCAGATGGCCTCCTGCCTCTTACCCAGATGGCCTCCTGCCTCTTACCCAGATGGCCTCCTGCCTCTTACCCAGATGGCCTCCTGCCTCTTACCCAGATGGCCTCCTGCCTCTTACCCAGATGGCCTCCTGCCTCTTACCCAGATGGCCTCCTGCCTCTTACCCAGATGGCCTCCTGCCTCTTACCCAGATGGCCTCCTGCCTCTTACCCAGATGGCCTCCTGCCTCTTACCCAGATGGCCTCCTGCCTCTTACCCAGATGGCCTCCTGCCTCTTACCCAGATGGCCTCCTGCCTCTTACCCAGATGGCCTCCTGCCTCTTACCCAGATGGCCTCCTGCCTCTTACCCAGATGGCCTCCTGCCTCTTACCCAGATGGCCTCCTGCCTCTTACCCAGATGGCCTCCTGCCTCTTACCCAGATGGCCTCCTGCCTCTTACCCAGATGGCCTCCTGCCTCTTACCCAGATGGCCTCCTGCCTCTTACCCAGATGGCCTCCTGCCTCTTACCCAGATGGCCTCCTGCCTCTTACCCAGATGGCCTCCTGCCTCTTACCCAGATGGCCTCCTGCCTCTTACCCAGATGGCCTCCTGCCTCTTACCCAGATGGCCTCCTGCCTCTACCCAGATGGCCTCCTGCCTCTTACCCAGATGGCCTCCTGCCTCTTACCCAGATGGCCTCCTGCCTCTTACCCAGATGGCCTCCTGCCTCTTACCCAGATGGCCTCCTGCCTCTTACCCAGATGGCCTCCTGCCTCTTACCCAGATTGCCTCCTGCCTCTTACCCAGATTGCCTCCTGCCTCTTACCCATATTACCTTTTGCCCAGATTACCTTTTGCCTCTTACCCAGATTGCCTCCTGCCTCTTACCCAGATTGCCTCCTGCCCCTTACCCAGATTGCCTCCTGCCTCTTACCCAGATTGCCTCCTGCCTCTTACCCAGATTGCCTCCTGCCTCTTACCTTTAACCCAAATTACCTGTTACCACATATCTGTTACCCTAATTGGTGCAGGGGGAATTTAGCCGACATCTCGGGCATGCGAGGACACCCGAGACACTATCTTTTTCGAGTTGGCGCCCTCGACACAGCTGCCACAACCCCCCCCCCAACAGCCAACCATATGTCTGCAGGGCAAGGTGGGAGTTCTCCTCTGTGCACCCTGTTTCGTTTGTAGGCTATTATTTTTTTCTATACACTTCTAGGTGTCCACTGTCTATCAACGTGCACAGGCCTAGACCATGATAATGACGATGATGACATGCACTAACTGAGCTCCATATAACTTGGGTAATTTCAGTGTCGTTTCAGCCAGTGTAGTTTCAAGAGCATTTTGATGTAGCACTCTGTCAGAAATATCTTAAAGTTTAGGCTATGGGGCTCGTACCTGGGATGGTTGCTACTGAAGCAGCACACGTTTTTTTCGACAGTTAAGAACACATTTTTATTTACAATGATGGCTTACACCGGCCAAACCAGGCGGACACTGGGCGCCGCCCTATGGGATTTCCAATCACGGCCAGTTGTGATACAGCCTAGATTCGAACCAGGGTTTCTGTTGTGACACCTCAAGCACTTAGATGCAGGGCCTTAGACCACTGCACCACTCTGCGCAGCAAGTGATGAAGACCCTTTTCCGATCGATACAAAGTGAAAACTGTCTAGTCCCTGTTAGAGAGGAAAATCATAAACCTTTAAAGTCATAGGGTCTAATTCAGATTGTTCCCTAATATATAATTTACTTTATTCACACCACAGCAATGGCGATAGAAAATACAGGTAATGTTGCTACCTTACATTTCCTCAACTTTAACCTATAAAACACATGAACCAATTAAGGATAGCTATAGTTACCAGCCAGGTCACCCGTGATTTACAATCCAGTATTCGATGTGGAAACTGGTCACTAGGGTCAACCGTGAGCCCCATTACCTTCAAGTAGGTTTGATTGTCACATGTAATTTATCTGCCAACCCCTATTCTTCAAATCACTGTCTTGGTAAGCATAGGAAAAATGGCTTTGCCTCACGGCACAAGCTGTATGGAGCTTTTCCAATGTCCAGCATGAACAATGTCCATTGACTCAACATAGAAAAAATATGAAAACTGATTTAATAGGACTTCCATATTCCTCTGGCAACGAGAAAAGAGCAAAGCCATGACCTTTGTGATTTTGCCACCCCCCATATCTTATACTGTATATGGGTCATTATCCAAAGAGATACAGGCTTTTTGTCTCTGGTAGCATAGATTAATTCTATGTAATGGAATGCAATGTTTCAAAATATCTGAAAAATACATCACTAAGATATGTTGTTTCATTGGGTAACCATCCTTTAACACTGATGAAAGCATTCTGTTGCATGCCAGCTGCATTAATGACAAGGATGCTGTCCGTAATTGAACAGGGTGGAAATTCACTGAATCCCGTATACCTGTAAAGACAAGCCGCCCAGCTGTATTCTGCCAGCTAGCGATTCTGCCATAATCCAAAGTCAACATTCCATTTGCTTAAAAATCTAGATTGCGTCCCAAAAGGCAGCCTATACTCTATAGGCCTTGGGCAAAAGTAGTGCACTATATAGGGAACAGAGTGCCATTTGGGGCACAGACATTGAGAGGGAATGTTCCAATCATGCCCTGACACTGAAGACAATCAGTGTTCCCCTCTGTACATCAAAGCCTTGAAGAGCCCTGTGTTGGCTTGTGCGCTCCAACGTATGCGCGTGTAACAATTTCCATAACCTGCCAAGACTGTAGACCTCGTTAGGCTCTCATCAAGACACGTTTCAGATTTCATCTTTGATAACCATATCAGCAATAAACCTTTCCAGAGCAAATCATGAAAACATGAATGATGTCCTGAACAATGTTATATTACCCTTTCCCATTGGGTAACCCAATCTGTTTGTACTTGAGCAGCTGCGTGTGACATTGTACCCAGTGATTCTGGCCTATTAGAGTACATCTCCGGTACACTAACGTTAGCAAGCGAGGTCAGATGCATCCGATTGGTGTATTGATGCTGGACAGGACCCAATGAAATCTTCCCTCTGGCTAAAAACAGCTATCCTATTAAATAACTAGTTTCCAATTATATGGGCTAAAACCTCTTAGATCACAGAGCACTGGACCAACTTGTCACAGAGATGCCAAAGGGATATTATTTCCTTTTTCACAGTATCTTGCCAACATGGGTCATATTCACTAGACACCAAATGGAAGAAAATGGACAGAAACAGGGAGTAACTACCTCAACATGTCTAATAAGAACCTCTTGCTGTAGTTTTCCATAGCAAAACAGCTTGGTATGGTGTGTACCAATGAATACAACCCAGAACTGAACTGTCCAGTTCCAGCAACTACTCTCAGTGTACAAAACATTAAGAACACCTTCCTAATACTGTTTTGCAACCCCCCCCGTAAACCCAGCAGCGTTGCAGTTCTTGGCACAAACCGATGTGCCTAGCAACTACTACCATGCCCCGTTCAAAGGAACTTAAACCTTGAGGCATTTGTGTCTTGGATTGTGTATGTGTACCATTGAGGGTGAATGTGCAAGACAAAAGATTTAAATGCCTTTGAACCGGGTATGGTAGTAGGTGCTAGGCACATCGGTTTGTGCCAAGAACTGCAACGCTGCTGGGTTTGCGTGGGCCAGCATCCCTGGGGAACGCATTCAACATCTTGTAGAGTCCATGCCCTGACAAATTGAGGCCGGGGGGGGGGGTGCAAAACAGTATTAGGAAGGTGTTCTTAATGTTTTGTACATGGAGTGTAGTTGCTGGAACTAGACTGAAAATTACAATGTGAAAATCAAATATGAGGCAGCACAGTTTGTTTCAGGGTTGTATTCATTGGTACACACCATACCAAGCTGTTTTGCTATGGAAAACATTGTGCAACTACAGCAAGAGTTTCTTATTAGACATGTTAAGGTAGTTCCTCCCCGTTTCGGTCCATTTGGTGTCTAGTGAACATGACCCATGTTGGCAAGATACTGTGGAAAGGGTAATAATATCCCTTTGAAGGGAGAAGATGGAATTTTTAAGCCTTGAGATAGTTGAGACATGGATTCTGTATTCGTAGCATGCAGAGGGTGCATGTGCAAGACAAAAGATTAAACATTCCAGTCTTCTCCACTGATTGAAGTGGATTTAACAAGTGACATGAATAAGGGATCATATCTTTCACCTGGATTCACCTGGTTGGTTTATGTCGTGGAAAGAGCAGGTGTTCATAATGTTTTGTACACTGTGTATAAAGCCATTTGCAATAGCTTTGTTACTTCACTATGGATCTTTGCTGTGAATGAAGAGAAGCAGTTTCCTACATTCACAGTTGCACTAGTATGGCTGACAAAGCGAAATACAAATCTGTGAGATATATTCTCATTAATACAAAGGACTAACCTGTGTACCATTCTGTTAGTTCTTTGCTGTTTCTTCTTATCTGCAGGGTTGTGTGTGGTTGGTGAAACTATATCGCCCCCCGATGGAGATTTGTGGTTAAAGTCAGTCCAAAAACAAGTGATTAGATTAGATTGCGAAGCTATTAACTAACTCTAATAAAGCAATTCTTATAAACAAACACTTGTCAAAATAGCTTAATTCCAGTTTCAGCTTAAGATAACCTCCTGTTTTATCTGAAATCGAGTCCTACATTTAACTGCTTAGCTGGCTAAGTAAAGCATAGTACATTATGAATGTCGTATCTTGTACGGCACAAATGAACTGATAAAGTCTATGAGTCAGAGACTAAGTGTTTAGTAAACAATACAACAGTGTTAGAGCTGAGGTTGCATTAACATAGAAAAACAACTGAACAAGTAAACACGTCTCTTGTGGAGGCTACAAGACATGGAAAACTACTCCTGAATAATATTAAAGGTCCTGCTATGTGGATTGTGTGTGTGTGTGCGTGTGTGTGTGTCACACCACAATATCCTGATTGAAGAGTTTTTTTTTTTCAAAACACATCTCTATTGTCGGATGCCACTGAGGCACTTTCAGTCTAATTAAGAACCCCTCGTTTTGGCACAACGTGACGCAGAGAACCCAGAGCCCTTTGTGGTAAAGACTGCAGTTCTTCTGCAATTAGTCACAAGCAACAGTCAGCTACAGTTTACAAGACAGAGTGATACACGTGACAGGAAGGCCCAACAACTTCTTGCTATTTCTCCTACACACACTTTCATTTGATAAACTGAATTGCAAGAGATGCAAGTGTGGGTGTTCAATGCCAAAGCTTTGTACGAGGAATTAATTATGCATTCTCATTCATAAGTGCTATGAAGAGGTCTAACCACAACCGGGATATCTTTGATTAGGTGTTACTCATTCGCTTTGATGCGGTTCTGCAAAGCTATTACCATTACAACACAGCCGTATCAAAGCTACATTAAAGTGTTACAAGTCACACAAACAAAGTCATAATTTTTTATTATTAACAGCAAAGTTCCCATTCAATCCATGGTTGGAACCATTTATAGATAAACCTAATATACAGAAGACAAAGTTGCCTGAGATTGCGTGTGTCAAAAATTATGACGTTGTACTATAGCAACCACTCTGTAATGAAACCAGTGGAGGCTGGTGGGCGGAGATATAGGAGGACGGGCTCATTGTAATGGCTGGAATGGAATAAATGGAACGGTGTCAAACATGTGGTTTCCATAACTGATGTGTTTGATACCGTTCCCTTAATTACATTACGATGAGACTGTCCTCCTACAGCGCCCCCCACCAGCCTCCACTGAATGAAACTCATGTACCCAGCAACATTGGAGACAGGATAGACACTCACAGAACATCAGCAAAGACTGTAGGTGATCTCGTAGTACATTTACACTGGTGCATCTGAGTGTCTTTGTACTTTGTTCCATTAACCACCCACATGTAAGAGCATTGACGTTCCATCAACCACCCACATGTAAGAGCATTGACGTTCCATCAACCACCCACATGTAAGAGCATTGACGTTCCATCAACCACCCACATGTAAGAGCATTGACGTTCCATCAACCACCCACATGTAAGAGCATTGACGTTCCATCAACCACCCACATGTAAGAGCATTGACGTTCCATCAACCACCCACATGTAAGAGCATTGACGTTCCATCAACCACCCACATGTAAGAGCATTGACGTTCCATTAACCACCCACATGTAAGAGCATTGACGTTCCATCAACCACCCACATGTAAGAGCATTGACGTTCCATTAACCACCCACATGTAAGAGCATTGACGTTCCATCAACCACCCACATGTAAAAGCATTGACGTTCCATTAACCACCCACATGTAAGAGCATTGACGTTCCATCAACCACCCACATGTAAGAGCATTGACGTTCCATTAACCACCCACATGTAAGAGCATTGACGTTCCATTAACCACCCACATGTAAGAGCATTGACGTTCCATCAACCACCCACATGTAAGAGCATTGACGTTCCATCAACCACCCACATGTAAGAGCATTGACGTTCCATCAACCACCCACATGTAAGAGCATTTAAGTGCCCTTGAGTACTTGAACAGGTTTCTTGCTTAAAAAGGTGACCTTGGTAAGGAACATTTTATATCACATTAACAGAGTGTACAAAACATTAAGAACACCTGCTCTTTCCATGACATAGACCAACCAGGTGAAAGTTATGATCCCTTATTGATGTCACTTGTTAAATCAATCAACTTTAAAATCAGTGTATATGAAGGGGAAGAGACAGGTTAAAGGATTTTTAAGCCTTGACACAATTGAAACATGGATTGTGTACGAGTGCCATTGAGAGGGTGAATGTGCCAGATAATACTTGCCTCTGAACAGGATATGGTAGTTGGTGCTAGGAGCATCGGTTTGTGTCAAGGTCTGCAACGCTGCTGGGTTTTCCACGCTAAATAGTTTCCCAGGTCACCTCAAGAACAGTCTACCACCCAAAGGACATCCAGCCAACTTGACACAACTGTAGGAAGCATTGGAGTCAACATTGGCCAGAATCCCTGTGGAATGCTTTCTACACCTTGTAGAGTCCATGCTCGCAGAATTGAGGCTGTTCTGAAGGCAAAAGGGGGCTCAATATTAGGAAGGTGTTCTTAATGTTTGGTATACTCAGTGAATATGCTACCATTTTAAATGGTGAAATGAACAATGAAATACCTGTTTTGAATAGAACAGTATACTTGTAGTGAACTCTTTACTTAATATGTTCACTTAATGTCATTTGTCTCACTTCATTCTAAGAGGTCATTGCACCTCTATTTGTTGTAATTAAGTCTTTATTTGTCAGGGCATATCATACTCAAAATAACTTTATTGTTGTTGTTGACATTTTTGACATTTTTATTCTGATACCCATTATGTATTTGTACTATACTTCTTATTTCATTATATTGAATGAAAGGTTCATTATCTGAATTTCATTGATACACTAAGCTGGCAAATGTTGTCAAGCAGAGAGAGAGGTGATACTGTAGTAGTTACAGTAACAAGTCCTATCGAAAAGGTGATCTTGTGCAAATGTATCTAGGCAAGTCAGTTAAGAACAAATTCTTATTTTTAATGATGGCCTAGGAACAGTGGGTTAACTGCCTTGTTCAGGGGCAGAACGACAGGAGGGGAGGCTACCTGCCTCTCTAACCACTAGGCTACCTGCCTCTCTAACCACTAGGCTACCTGCCTCTCTAACCACTAGGCTACCTGCCTCTCTAACCACTAGGCTACCTGCCTCTCTAACCACTAGGCTACCTGCCTCTCTAACCACTAGGCTACCTGCCTCTCTAACCACTAGGCTACCTGCCTCTCTAACCACTAGGCTACCTGCCTCTCTAACCACTAGGCTACCTGCCTCGCTATAAAGATACTACATCTGTATGTGCCATTTTTCTCAACATGCTCCAAATCTTGGTTTGCAGTAGACTTGAAAAATGTGTTAATGTCAAGTTACAGCTAAATAATATTACTATTTTTGTTCAGCACTTCAAAAGGGATCTGTTAAGAAAATTATCAGGTAATTTTTGGTGGATTAAATGACTGACCGAAATATTCATGATATTTCACCAAAAAAAATGTTGATTTTGCATGAATGACTCGGGTGAAAGATGTGTGAAACAATGAATGCACAATCAAAGGTTCAGGACATAAGAAAGGGCATTACAAGTGTTAGTTTTGTTCTTAGTTATATTCCACTTACTTCTGAAAAATGCACCTAAAAATAAAACACTGGTAAAACCCGCAGAAAGTTTTTACAGAACAGCTTAAATGACATAACCAGTCTTAGCAATGACACTCACTCTCTTTTTGGTTGGGAGATTGAAGGTCTCTGGTGTCCTAATACTCTCGTTACATTTCATGCTAGTTAATATGGCTCCATGGGGACTCTAGTGAGCCTAACCAAGGCTGATAGTTTACGCTACAGTAGCATGTGTAACCTCAAGATGAAGGGCTTTCAAATAAACATATATTTCTAAGTACTTGGTAGGTTGGCAAATGAAGTATTTGACAGCACATGCAGAATCATTTTAAGGTCAAAGATGTGGGTCTATGATGTATAGTTTCAAAGCAGCCCAACATGGTATTAAAGTAGCTCTGATCACAGCCGAACATGGTTTTAAAGTAGCTCTGATCACAGCCGAACATGGTTTTAAAGTAGCTCTGATCACAGCCAAACATGGTTTTAAAGTAGCTCTAATCACAGCCGAACATGTTACTAAAGTAGCTCTGATCACAGCCGAACATGGTACTAAAGTAGCTCTAATCACAGCCGAACATGTTACTAAAGTAGCTCTGATCACAGCCGAACATGGTTTCTTGTTCATTAATACATACAGTACATTTTGGTCATTTATCCAGAGCTCTTATCCTGAGCGACACATTCAGGCAGAGCAACCTGCTAGAAAGTATCGTCTGGTTGATGATGATCAGTGGTCGAACAGCTGATAAATTACCACTCGATTAAGGCGAGGAAACCTAAAGAAAAGCAAGTGAAAGTACAATTAACTGTTCAATAGACTTACAATAATAATCATTCACAGGACTGACCCATGTTACAGTGTCTAACCTGCCTACAGTAACAGTCAGGGGGAAACTGATCAGAGCTCTCCTTGTACCTGAAGATGGCTCTCAGTCTCTCATCTCCCAGCCATTTCCTGCAGAAGCCATAGATGATGAAGAGGAGTAGGCCTCCGGCAATGGTCCCAAAGACACTCTCTGTTACAGAGTCACTGAGACAAACACACTATAAAAGCTCAAGTTTTTTTTTTTTTTTACATTTCATGTAATTAAACCAAACAAACATTGTTCATCTGTTGTGATGAACTGTATTTCATTTAAAGTTGAATAGATGGATTAAATGTTGAATAGATGGACATTTTTCACTTTTCTACGGTGAGGAAATAAACTGCAATTTTCCATGTAAGTTGTTCATTTGACTTCACTGCCATTAAACAAGCAACTTCAGAATTGTTGCGTTGTTGACTCTTTCTGATGCAGGGATAAACATGAGATAAACATGAGAGCAGAGTGCCAATGGATCTGAGGCTGCAGGCTTCATGCTGCATTAGCAGTGGCTGCTTGCTACAAACCATCCTGACTTACCAAAGCTTGATGCTGTTGACTGTTTATGCAATACTGGCTAGATGGCTCAGGAGTCATGCTATCTGCTCTCTGTCATTTGCAAGTCATCAGTATTCAGATAAACAACACCCCCGTCCATCCGTCCACCCCCATACACACAAACACCCCCCATACACACAAACACCCACCCACACACAAACGGCCCAGGTTGACAAGCTGGATAATGATGCTCCCCATTTGTCACCTCATCACAACAAAGAGAATGTAAACATGGATTCAACAACTGTGCACTTGCAGTAGAGTTTATGGTTATGAGTGAGTCAGTGAAGTTTTCAATAAGGTGGTGTCATCAGTCACTGCAAGTAAGATTTGTTCTTACAGAATGGCCCAGAGGGTTTTCGTGATGCATAACGTAATGTGACAGATCAAGAATTAACAAAGTTGTCAAACCGGTATAACTTTCAATAAAACTTCATACACTGACTATAAAAGGTATGGGTTGGTTGGGAAATTGTCAGAACAGTCAATATATAAATGAATTATTGGTCTTTGTATAAAAGGAATTATCACATTGCAGTAGGTTAATTGACATTATTGATTTCATGAATACTTGGAGGACCAAATCAAGACGCAAAGAGTACTTCTGAAGTGTCCTAAGGGGGTAAAGCTTTTTCCAGATCAGATCTGAGTCTTGGAGTTTCCCTTTCCTGTTTACAGTTGTGATGCAGTCATTGAGTTGACCTATCCTCGTCACGCTCCCTGACCACCAGTACAAAAATGGGCCTCCAGCTGTTTAGACAAGGCCACTTTTATCAGGCAAAAGTGGATAAAATCCCACTGTTTTGATTTCATCAGAGAGGTTATAAACAAAATTACGTACATCATATACGCACAACACTATCCCTCGTCTTAAAGGAGCAACTGAACATCAGTGATAAGATACATTCTGGGAATTCAATATGGCACAACTATTGTGGGGAATCATGGGAAATGTAACACCTGTGCTTGAAGTTTACAGAAGAGATAAAGTTCAGCTAGCAACTGTATGAAAACTAAACTTCCTCTACTAGAGAGGAGAGAAATGTTATGGCAGATGACCAGAGCATAAATGAATGCATGTTGTGGCATCAAGGTGCTGTCTATCCACCTAAAAATGTAATGAACTATTCTTAAATGAAAATATATATATATATACAGTTGTCATGTTGTTAACAGTAAGCTTACTGGTAAACTCGTATTATCCTCTCAATACTGTATAGACGATGCAGGCATATCTAAAGTCAGCCTCAGCTTGTTATTGGACAAAAATATATGTATTGTGCCCTCTAGTGGCATAGAGAAATCAATTCAGCATGAACATGTCAATGGCTACACTCATTAAGTCCCTGATTCACATCCTTATTCTGGTCATTTCATTGTTTAGCATCCAGAGAGACAAGCTTACGTGTTGTTCTGATTCGCATGGCTTTCCAGCATGGTCACCTGGTTGGTGGTTGATGGTGGAGGGGTAGTTGGTGAACCTGAAGTACAACAAGACAAATGGTAGTAGTGGAAGATCACACATCCCCATACCGTCAGCCTTGGGAGTTACTGCAAGCCAACACTGACATGCCAGATCACACTGTCCAAATTGAGTAATAGATCAATATATTGAGCTAAGCAAATAGAGTATACTTCGAATATATTTGGAGCAATAAAAGTACTGCGTAACCCCGTCCTAGTGTTGACTGATTCTCATTACAAGGTCACTCACCAGGTACAACACTGATGCTCTGTGATTTGTAGACTCCCTCTGATTGGTCAAAGCAGGTACATTGGAATGAGTGTGTCACCTCCTCCGTAAGGTTCAGAAAAAGGAAGGAGCCCGAGCTGAGAATAAACAACAAGTAATAGCATTTTCAATTGATTATAATCACAGGCAAACATTTTGAATTGTGAACATGACTCATCAAATGGTTCATTGAATTGTTAAGAGGGGAACATAGAAATATACATGTTGTACATAAGCCTAATGTTCCTACACAAGACAGTAATTTATAGCCCTATAGTTGCTGTCCCTAACCTCCCTAAATCGTAAACATGTCGATTGAGGCAGATTAAAAACTGTAAAAACACTGTGAGAACTAGTGATGTGAAAAGGGCTTTGATCAAAACTGTGGTTAAAACACATAGGAAAACTAATGCATCTGAAATTCACCATTATTTAATCTACTGCTGATCAAGTGCTCTTTAAACCTGCACCTGGGCAGAAGAAAGATGTCCACCTCCTGCGCCCACTCCACAGCCACGAGCAGTGCACACTGGGTAATCAAGCCACCACCGCCGTCCCATGTGACTGTGACGTCGGGGCCATATGTCACCGCCACCTTCAGAGTGACTTGATGAATCAGGAAAGAACAGTAGAGAGAAATATAAACAATAGGATGATGCACAAAGGATTCAACAGAACCACTCAAATACATTTCAATATTAAATCGACATATTTAATTTAGATAATTCTATAAATTATATGTTCATGTAGAGTGAGTGTACAAGAAATTAGGACACCTTCCTAATATTGAGTTGCACCCCCTTTTGCTCCGAGAACAGCCTCAATAGATCAGGCAATAACTATACAAGGGGTTGAAAGCGTTCCACAGGGATGCTGACCCATGTTGACTCCAATGCTTCCCACAGTTGTGTCAACTTGTCTGGATGTCTATTGGGTAGTGGACCATTCTTGATACACACGGGAAACTGTTGAGCGTGAAAAACCAAGCAGAGTTGCAGTTCTTGACACACTCAAACCTGTGTGCCTGGCACCTACTACCATACCCTGTTCAAAGGCACTTAAACCGTTTGTCTTGCCCATTCAACCTGTGAATGGCACACATACACAATCCATGTCTCAATTATCTCAAGGCTTAAAAATACATATTTAAAAAGGAGTTAAATTTCACAGTTAGCCATTGTTATGTAAATGCAGGCTGAAAAGTACCAGTGGCCAAGCTTTGGCCCCAAGTGAGAGCAGGGCTGGCCGGAGCCACGGCCCAGTGAGACACCGGTACCGGCAGGAGTAGATGGAAACAGAAAGGTATGAGCCTTTTGAGTAAAACACTGGGTAAATCCTGTATGGAAATGGTGAGTCTGACTGACTGTGGGCTATTTATGTTCACTTCCAGGGGAATATGTGACTCAACAATAACCACTTGAGACACTAATTAAGATACTGTCCTGAGCATAACAGTATATGAGCATTCTAACAGTATAGAACAGCAGGTAGCCTGAGCATTGTGAGCAGATAACAGGTAAAACAGCAGATAAAAGCAATGTTTTTCAAAACCTGAAAGACCCTAGTTTGCGTTTGATATTTCTGCTGCACTAAATACAAGTACAAAACATCATATTACATAAATCATACTATTAGGGAATCTAACACAAATTGTTACCTGTGCAACAGTTTAGCTTCAGTCCCTCTCCTCGGCCCCTACCTGGGCTCAAACCAGGGACCCTCTGCACACACCGAAGCATCGTTACCCATCGCCACAAAAGCCCGCGGCCCATGCAGAGCAAGCGGAACAACTACTTCAAGGTTTCAGCAAGTGACATCGCAGATTGAAACGCTATTAGAGCGCACCCCGCTAACTAGCTAGCCATTTCACATCGGTTACACCTGCATTCATTTAATGAGGTTATTGTTATCTTATTGGATAAGAACACTGCCTGTGCACATCAAATCAAATTGTATATGTCACATGAGTAAAATAGAACAGGTGTAGAATTTCTAACGAGCTCTTTCCCGAACAATGCAGAGGTAAAAAGTATCACTTTTTTTTAGAGGCATGAACCTGAAAAACTGGTACCTGGTTGATGCATTCTATTATGAGGCTTAGTTGACGTTAAAATTCAAACAGATACAAAAAAAACAAGCTTTTAGATAATCCTTCTCAAATTCGTCATTCCAGTTGTCTATAGATTCCAAACACACCAAAGCGCAACATTTATATCACACACATTCCTCACAAATCTGAGGCGTGTTCAAAAGTTTTGTAGACTGAACTGTTACAGTTAAAAACACCTTGAGGTCAGCAAGTTCCTTTCTATATAGAAAGCAAACAAATCTGTAACGTTCAATCACTCATTCCACTTCGCTCTTACACTAACAAGCATTGAAATGCAGCTCACGCATCCAAAAATCATCCGTATTCACCTATGCGGCTTCCCTGGACACCAAACGTTATAAATCCAACCACGAGTGCGAAACTGGGTACAGACATAGTCACCTGTTCTGATTCATATCTGAAGCAGATCTAATTGGAACAGCTCACTAATCTCACATCTCAGAGGTGTTTCCCAGGGTGCATCACTCCCAGGGGGGACGCTGCTGCTGCCGCCACCCGTTTTGCCTATTGACAGGTTGACGTTGCCACTTTTGGAACCAGTAACCACCTAAGGGGAAAATAAAACAGTGGGCACGTTACAGGCTGGCTACATCGCAGACGACCATTGATGCAATGTCTGCAATGTAGTCGGCCTGGAACGCGTCCGAAGACGGGTTTACGCTTACATGTTTTACTACTTACTAGAACATGAATATGAAAACACATCACGTATTACAATAAGATTCACATGCAAACATTCATTCTGCAGGACAAATCACAGAGAAAGAATCATATGGTATAGAACATGGATCCTCAACTAGATTCAGCCAAAGGACGGTTATATTTCTTGAGTGAATGGTCAGGGGGGCGGGAAATTAATTACAAATTATTTTTGACTGCAAGTAGCCAAAACTGAAAATATGATTTTAGTCAAATATTATCTAACCTTGCTTACAAATGTATATGATCACATATACAGTATCGCTATTATGGTTCAGAATACTTCGTAACAGATTTCCAAAATTAAAATAACTTGGAGCTGGTTTGCCGGTGTTTTTTTTATTTTTAAATGTCCAACAAGAAAATAAAATGTTTTATTATACACTGCTCGAAAAAATAAAGGGAACACTTAAACAACACAATGTAACTCCAAGTCAATCACACTTCTGTGAAATCAAACTGTCCACTTAGGAAGCAACTCTGATTGACAATAAATTTCACATGCTGTTCTGCATATGGAATAAACAACAGGTGGAAATTATAGGCAATTAGCAAGACACCCCCCAATAGGGTAAATAGAGGAGTGGTTCTGCAGGTGGTGACCACAGACCACTTCTCAGTTCCTATGCTTCCTGGCTGATGTTTTGGTCACTTTTGAATGCTGGCTGTGCTTTCACTCTAGTGGTAGCATGAGACGGAGTCTACAACCCACACAAGTGGCTCAGGTAGTGCAGCTCATCCAGGATGGCACATCAATGCGAGCTGTGGCAAGAAGGTTTGCTGTGTCTGTCAACGTAGTGTCCAGAGCATGGAGGCGCTACAAGGAGACAGGCAAGTACATCAGGAGATGTGGAGGAGGCCGTAGAAGGGCAACAACCCAGCAGCAGGACCACTACCTCTGCCTTTGTGCAAGGAGGAGCAGGAGGAGCACTGCCAGAGCCCTGTAAAATGACCTCCAGCAGGCCACAAATGTGCATGTGTCTGCTCAAACGGTCAGAAACAGACTCCATGAGGGTGGTATGAGGGCCCGACGTCCACAGGTGGGGGTTGTGCTTACAGCCCTAAACCATGCAGGACATTTGGTATTTGCCAGAGAACACCAAGATTGGCAAATTTGCCACTGGCGCCCTGTGCTCTTCACAGATGAAAGCAGGTTCACACTGAGCACATGTGACAGACGTGACAGAGTCTGGAGACGCTGTGGAGAACATTCTGCTGCCTGCAACATCCTCCAGCATGACCAGTTTGGCGTTGGGTCAGTCATGGTGTAGGGTGGTATTTCTTTGTGGGCCGCACAGCCCTCTATGTGCTCGCCAGAAGTAACCTGACTGCCATTAGGTACCGAGATGAGATCCTCAGACCCCTTGTGAGAACATATGCCGGTGCGGTTGGCCCTGGGTTCCTCCTAATGCAAGACAATGCTAGATCTCATGTGGCTGGAGTGTGTCAGCAGTTCCTGCAAGAGGAAGGCATTGATGCTATGGACTGGCCCGCCTGTTCCCCAGACCTAAATCCAATTGAGCACATCTGGGACATCATGTCTCGCTCCATCCACCACAGTGTCCAGGAGTTGGCAGATACTTTAGTCCAGGTCTGGGAGGAGATCATCCTCCACCTCATCAGGAGCATGCACAGGCGTTGTAGGGAGGCCACACACACACTACTGAGGCTCATTTTGACTCGTTTTAAGGATCATTACAGTGTGTTTTTTCATTTTGTTGTGACTCTAAATCCAGCCATGGGTTGATAAATTTGTGTGATTTTTTTCCACTTTAATTTTGATCTGTGTGACATTTTTTTCAGTGTTTGTATGAAAAAATCCAGAACACCAGTTGGGGAACCCTGGTATATGGGGTTTCCAAGGCCTGAGTGCTGGTCTTGCAAATAAGTACAACAAACAATTGGGAAGGAAAACTATAGACATTGTTGTGCACTTAGAGTGGAGAGGGGTTCAGTAGGAAACCTTACTGGCTGTGTGAAACATAAGGATGTGAGGTCTGTGGTAGACATGATCTATAAGTACTGATGCAGAAGAGCTGGCTTCCTGCCCACATTTGGCCTCTTCCTGGCAACCAACATCAGTAAAGGGTTTATAAAAATATGATCAGTGGTTTGGTAACTTCCTGTTCTCTTGTCAGACCCTGGATGGACTGTTTGCAAAAACATGATATGCAAGCAGCACCGGTGCGGAATGTGCACCATAGAAATAATTCACTTCCAGCGTAATGTAACAGACTACACAATTCAATTGTGAATGAGGCGTAAGAGTGAAAAGCGTGTTGGGTTGGTTGAGCTAGCCATTTCTTCCAAACATCTGAAATTAGCCATCAATAGTTGGGTTCAACAGGGGATGTGGTTGAAAGTAAAAAGATGTGGTGGCAATAGGTTCTCCCGTCATTTGTCATCTTTGCTCATGATGTCACCCTTTCTACTTCCAAATCCAGTTACATACAGTATGGGGATGTAGGTGACCTACAGTATGGGGATGTAGGTAACCTACAGTATGGGGATGTAGGTAACCTACAGTATGGGGATGTAGGTAACCTACAGTATGGGGATGTAGGTAACCTACAGTATGGGGATGTAGGTAACCTACAGTATGGGGATGTAGGTAACCCTAACAGTATGGGGATGTAGGTAACCTACAGTATGGGGATGTAGGTAACCTAACAGTATGGGGATGTAGGTAACCTACAGTATGGGGATGTAGGTAACCTACAGTATGGGGATGTAGGTAACCTACAGTATGGGGATGTAGGTAACCTACAGTATGGGGATGTAGGTAACCTACAGTATGGGGATGTAGGTAACCTACAGTATGGGGATGTAGGTAACCTACAGTATGGAGATGTAGGTAACCTACAGTATGGGGATGTAGGTAACCTACAGTATGGGGATGTAGGTAACCTACAGTATGGGGATGTAGGTAACCTACAGTATGGAGATGTAGGTAACCTACAGTATGGAGATGTAGGTAACCTACAGTATGGAGATGTAGGTAACCTACAGTATTTTGACACTTAGGTGTATGACACGTACCTCAACAACCTCCAGACAAATACACTGAATTGCAATCATTTTATTCAATAGCCTCCAGAACGGACCTTTTTTTCCACATTCATCATACGGTACATAGTATCAATCTTTTCAGTGATGGAACAAACATTTAGTCCAACATTGAAATCTCCACCCCCCCCGGCCCCAACAAATAGGGGCCTTGCTACAAAGCCATAAAGCAGTGTTCTTTCTCAAGTCCATTCGGAACATCTGTCCATGTCTTGAAGGGGGCCTGTGAAATGAAATGGTGGGAGGACGTCTGAATTGCCCGCTCTGCATCAGGGGGTAAATGTCTCTTTCCTCTGGTGAGAGAGGGTTAGGTGTAGTAGCAGTGAATAGGGTTATTGATGAAGGCTGCTTTAGGCATCGTCGTCCGAGGTGTCGCTGCTGCTGGTCTCCGTCTCCTCTGTGGTGTCGGTGGCCATTTGGAGGTTGCTGGTCTTCCACACGGCCAGGGAGTCGATGGGAGGGCCGTTCTTCAGGAAGCTGTTTCTCCTCAGACCATTCTTCTGCAGCTGGAGGGAAGAAAACAATTGGGTGGGGTGAGGGAATGATTTCAGAAGCAATGAACTTAAAATGCCTGTCATAGCCTACAGAGAGCTGGAGTGAGAGTGTGGTGGTGTTTGTGTTGTGGTGGTGAGTTAGTGTAGGTGTTTGTGACAATGTGTGGGTGTTAGTGACTTTGTGGGGGACTAGGCGTGAAAGGCAGTGAATTTCTAGAAATGTACAGTTGAAGTCGGAAGTTTACATAAACTAGTTTTAATGACTCCAACCAAAGTGTTTCAACCACTCCACAAATGTCTGTTAACAAACTATAGTTTTGGCAAGTCGGTTACGACATCTACTTTGTGCATGACAAGTCATTTTTCCAACAATTGTTTACAGACAGATTATTTGGCTTATAATTCACTGTATCACAATTTTAGTGGGTCAGAAGTTTACATATACTAAGTTGACTGTGCCTTTAAACAGCTTGGAAAATTCCAGAAAATTATGTCATGGCTTTAGAAGATTCTGATAGGCTAATTGACATCATTTAAGTCAATTGGAGGTGTACCTGTGGATGTATTTCAAGGCCTACCTTCAAACTCAGTGCATCTTTGCTTGACATCATGGAAAAATCTAAAGAAATAAGCCTGGACCTCAGAAAATAAATTGTAGACCTCCACAAGTTTGGTTCATCCTTGGGAGCAATTTCCAAACGCCACGTTCATCTGCACAAACAATGGTACGCAAGTATAAACCCCATGGGACCACGCAGCAGTCATACCACTCAGGAAGGAGACCCATTCGGGCTCCTAGAGATGAACGTTCTTTGGTGCAAAAAGTGCAAATCACTCCCAGAACAACAGCAAAGGACCTTGTGAAGATGCTGGAGGAAACGGGTAGAAAATTATCTATATCCACAGTAAAAGTCCTATATCGACATAACCTGAAAGGCCGCTCAGCAAGGAAGAAGCCACTGCTTCAAAACCACCATAAAAAAAGCCAGACTACGGTTTGCAACAGCCCATGGGGACAAAGATTGGACTTTTTGGAGAAATGTCCTCTGGTAATGAAACAAAAATAGAACTGTTTGGCCATAATGACCATTGTTATGTTTGGAGGAAAAAGGGGGATGCTTGCAAGCTGAAGAACACCATCCCAACTGTGAAGCACGGGGTGGAAGCATCATGTTGTGGGGGTTATTTGCTGCAGGAGGGACTGGTGCACATCACAAAATAGATGGCTTCACAAGGAAGGAAAATTATGTGGATATATTGAAGCAACATCAAGACATTAGGAAGTTGAAGCTTGGTCGCAAATGGCTCTTCCAAATGGACAATGACCCCAAGCATACTTCCAAAGTTGTAGAAAAATGGCTTAAGGACAATAAAGTCAAGGTATTGGAGTGGCCATCACAAAGCCCTGCCCTCAATCCTATAGAACATTTGTGGGCAGAATTGAAAAAGCGTGTGCGAGCAAGGAGGCCTACAAACCCGATTCAGTTTCACCAGCTCTGTCAGGAGGAATGGGCCAAAATTCAACCAACTTATTGTGGGAAGCTTGTGGAAGACTACACAAAATGTTTGACCCAAGTTAAACAATTTAAAGGCAATGCTACCAAATACTAATTGAGTCTATGTAAACTTCTGACCCACTAGGAATGTGATGAAAGAAATAAAAGCTGAAATAAATAATTCTCTACTATTAACTTCTGACATTTCACATTTTTAAAATAAAGTGGTGATCCTAACTGACCTAAGACAGGGAATTTATTAGGATTAAATGTCAGGAATTGTGAAAAACAGTTTAAATGTATTTGGCTATAGTGTATGTAAACTTCCGACTTCAAATGAATGTATGGTTATTGTAAACTATAATGATTTGTTTGACAAGGGCACATCAAATGTGACAGAGTAATGAGTGTTTTATGACAGACTGGAACAAAAAAGTGTAGTACCAGAACACTGCTCTAAGGGAGGGTGTGGAGAATACTGCAGTATGAATGGATGGAGGAGTAACTAACTACCTGTTCACTGATGGCCTGGAACTCCCTCATCTCATCCTCCGTCAGAGGGGCACACGTCTCGTCATTCTCACTCTCCTCCTGCCAACCCATTTCTTTCAATAACCTGGGGAGGGAAGAAATTCACTTTTAGGATTTCTATCAATTGTGCCTCTACAATTATGAGCCAGACAAAAGGGAAGCACATTTTACTACACCCACTTACTCTGTTGCTCCTCCACAACAATCCTACTAACTGGGCCCAAAACTTTTTTCATCTACCAGCCACTGTGGAAGGAAATTTTCTCAAATCTACCAGCCACTCAAGATATTTGACTAGCCAAATGTTTGATGTTGTGCCAGAATTACACCAACAAAACAGAAAAGACATAAGCATGCTTTGTAATGTTACTAAAAAACTACATGTATTACTACAAGAAGTAATGTGGTATATTGTTTAATTTCAATTAATTTTCTTTTAACCAAAATGAAACATTTTCACTTGCCCCTTTAAGGGCGGGAGGTTACTGTGAAAACACGACTCGTGCCTGAGCTTGAGAGTGTGACTAGTAGCCACGTTGTCTTTTCTTCCCTAACAGCTGAAACGCAAACATTGAAAAACAACCTGGCTTGTGAACAAAACCATTTAAATAGCCAAGAAACAAGGACAGTCTCAATAAAGTTACATTTCAAGTAAATTAGACCAACTTATGCCTGTGCACAGCGCTTCTAAAAATGTATCTTTGCTCAGCACTTCACGTGCGTACAGGCCAGTGTTTCTGCGTGAGGTGGGATAGGCTATAGGATTCATAGTTCTATTACTTTGTGTGATTCGTTTACCAGGTTTGAAACAAAATGGCAGAAATACTTTGAAAACAGCTACTGCAGCATTTGTTTTACTTCACTATTTGTATTCACAAATGTGAGTGAAATGCTGGCACTGTGGAGCCATGACCACCCTCCGACATGGCTGGTGAAATAGACATCTTAGGCCCTGCCTACTAGCCCCGACCACTTCAGTATTTGCAGATACGAAGGGACCGAAAACCTGTGATGTGTGCAGTAAGTTACTTAATAGAGCATCAAAATCTATTTGAGACAAAGTGCTAATACCGGTTCCATGACCACAAAATGTTAAAACCAAAATGTTAAAGACAAAAACTAAACCAAAGCATGGATTGCCATCATACGTTGGCCATAGACTGCTTACAGGGTATGGAAACCAAAATGCCATTTTGTAATTTAATAACATCTGGTTGCTTCAGATCCACAAACATTTGGACATCCAACTCTGACATCACCTTATGGCAGTTGAAATTTAAAAATGATTAGGGTTAAGGTTTAGGGTAGGGACGTCCCAAGGAATTCGGATAGCACTAACCCAACTGTTGTCAGAACGGTCCAGTGTTTACCTGTGCTCTGCCTCCAAAGAGCTGGATAGCACCTCCTGCTGGGGGAAGGTGGAGGAGCGCAGCACTTGCTGCCTCATTGTTAGTGTGGTCATGTTGCCGTTCTCCTGCGAGAAACTTCGCTCGCAACGGTTGCGGTTCTCGTCCCCGCAGCCCACATTGCAGTTCTGCGGATGGAAACCATCGTCATGCTGAGGGGTGAGAGAGCGAAGGTCAAGGCTGTGTCAGATCACACAACTTCTCACTTAAATAACTATTTAAACACGATAGGATGATGGGCAGGCGAAACATCTGTCATCATGAAGGTGTAAAGTAAAGAAAGACAACGTTATGAGGGGAGTTTAAGGGTGTTACAACAGCCACCTTTGTATGATGGCCATTCAAAGTGAGGTCAGTGACTGATACACCTTCAAACACACTTCTCTGTACATTTATTGAGGGGTAAAAGTCGTTTCTCTCTTTGGGTGACACACACCTTGCAGTGGTGATAGAGGTCCTCCTCGTCCACCATGTCCTTTTTGAGGGTTTTGAGGAAAGTGCTCTTGCGGTCTGAGCGTGTCATGCGTGTCAGACGCATCATGAGCCGCGGCTGACTGCCCTTGTCCACCGGAGACGACGAGCTGGAGCGACTCGCCTGGGAAACACAGCAATTAGTCAATCATTCCAATGTACATTCCTAACGATCATTCCTTCCCTCTAGCCTATATCAATCAATAAATCAGTCAATACACACCAAACCAAATATCAACCATTAAATTATTTAAAAAATAAAATAAAAATATCAATCATTGGTTAATTTGTTTCTTCAATCAATACTATAAAACTGTGTGCATCTGCTTTTTACAAAGCCAACCGAAAATGAAACCACAACCACGACATGACAATCTCACCTTGACTGGAAGACTGACAGATATGGGGATGGGGCCCTTGTAGAGGGAGGGGCCAGTGCCGTTGCGGGAAGGGGCTTGTTGTTGTTGAGGAGTGGACGTGCAGGTCTGTGCTGGTGTGGGCTGCTCCCTGGAGATGCGCTTGATCACCATCATTTTCGAGCCCCTGGATTGAGGGTTGGGTGGGTGCTCTAAATAGACAGAGCAGGACAAAATACCACAGATTTTCAATTTACTGCAAAATGTAAAAGCCTCACTAGAAAAAAAGGTAGTTATCGTAATAGATTCATTAAAGGTGCAATATGCCTTTAAAAAACGCTCCACCATGTCCCGGTTGCTAAAATTCTAATAGTTTGACAAAATTCAGTTTGTGTGACAAAACAAGTAGTCGAGTTTATAGAATCATTCTACTTTCTAAAAACTGCCGTGAGTATCATTTAAAAAACAGAAAATATTGTATTTTCAGCTGGTGTACAAAACCAAAAGTAAAATATGCAAAAACAGAACTTAAGAACAGAAAGCATAGAAATTGCTCACATAGAACATATCTACTGCTTCTTAGACTTGCTTTCAATGAGAATGACAGAGCTATAACTCACATTTCCCTGTGAATTTGGTCAGCGTTGCACAAAAAGTTACATATTTTAGCTTTAAATATGTATTATCCTATTTTGTCCAAATGGGCAACCAAAGGAGACAACTGCATCAAAGTCAAATAAGTTGGGGATAGAGAGAGAACAGATTGGGAGCTCACCCCATACTCCAGTGGCAACAGCTTTGTCACGGTTGACCTCTCGGTCCGCATCAGGATGGAGTGATGGCTGAAAGAATAACAGCAGGCATCTTACAACACAAGCAAGTTGTGTAGGATAAAATCTGATATGTGGCAAAAACACATTTCTTTAAATAATATGACAAAATTCCCTATCCATGTGTTTTGGAAGACATAATGTTAAATACTAAATTAGGAATTTAGGGGAGACAGATTGAGGAGTGTTTCCTAAAGGGGACTTGGGAGAGCCAAAACGATAAATGGCTTGGGCAATATTTGCGTGAGATTGGGTGATAACTTCAAACGCTGTTTTTTTTTTATTGGACTATTTTTGTAGGGTGGGTCATTGGGCTTCCTCACTACACCACTCACAAAGTCTTCAGCTTCAAACTGTTTGAGTCTGTCCCCATCGTCCCTGTGGCCTTGCTGGCCCTCGGGCAGGCCTTTGCTCTTGGAGCGAGGAGAAGGTCCGCCACGCTGGAGGGGAGGGCGTGAGCTGGAGCCCTCGCTGCCGTTCCGGACCCCCCATCCGTTACCCTCCTTCCTAGAGAAGATTCCTGTGAAACATACAACTTGGCTTTACCAAAGAGTATATAGAGCAGGGTTCCCCAACTGGCAGCGATTTGATTTGGCAGTTGAGCAAAAAAATATATTTTGTTGTTGGACAAGAGACAAATCAGCTCCAAATGATTTTAATTTCAGGGAATATGATCCAAAGTATTCCGATGTATAATAGAGAGATGTGTAAATGTATACAAATGGAAGCAAGATTTGAAATTATTATGTTTTAGTCAAATATTTGATCTGTTTGGCTACTTGCGGTCAACTTAAGTCTACAAATGATTTATAATTATGTTCCGGCCCCCTGACCACCCACTCAAGCAGTTTTTTTCTCTTCCCACATTTGTCCCGCTGAATCTAGTTGATTATCTCTGGTATAGTGTCCCTCTATCGCACAGAGACAGACACATGGATGGATAGCTTGTTAGATGGGTAGACAGCCAGACAAGCAGTTAACAGAGACACAGAGTGAAACCAGCTCTTGGTTGATTCATTCTCGCTAACAGACGTTCTAAACCAGTTCCATACCCCCAGTGCGTCCGTTGACAGGCTCTGAGTCGTCTGATGAGTTGTGGCGTCTGCGACTCACATCCCCGTGGTTGTCCAGACATTTGGCAGGAGACTGGAAAGACTTGTCACAGACCTGAGAGGGCTAACACAAATGGACAGACCGTCAGGCTAACGAATCCTCCGGACAACAACCATCACGTTATGTACGGTGTGCATCTGACATGAACAGAAGACACGTGTTTCTTCTTGTGCACATACCCACACCGGACATGGGATACACACAGACACACGAAAAGTACAAAACCACAAACACAAAAGGTACCTTGGCTGATGAGGGTGCTGTGGGAAAGTTAAGCCAGGCTGGAGTGAAGTCATGCTGCGCCATTTAGGTTTGCGTCTCCAGTGAGGTGGGCAAGACATCAACACATCATTTCTCCAGCCCCTGAATAAGAGAGATAGAGGAGAGATAGAGAGAGACAGTGAGAAAGAGGCACTGTGGAGTTTTAAAGAGAGACTGTAGTAACTGAGCCAACTCCAGGATTTATGACAGTGTGTTTATGGGCATTAAGCCCAATGACTTCTCAATTGAATTCACTTTTCAAGTGGCACACTACCAACCAACTGATACAATGCAAGGGACTGAATGGAGTTGTTCCTTTTCCAGTCCCTTTAGCTTCCCATTAGGTGTAGCAGACAGCAGAGATAACATGAGTGGCATCCAATCCTTGCGTGACATGAAACAGAGTCCAATGGAAGTTTAAGCTGATGCAACAGAGCTATTCACCATTCCAGGGCCCGACTGATGGAGATCAGAAGGACCATGACAGTGTCACGTCTAGGGTTGCAAAATTCAGGGTTCTTTCAATAAAGTCCCTGGCTTTCCCAAAATCACAGTTGGAAGATTCCCGTAATGAGGGAATAAGGAGGAAATGTATAAACCTCCAACCAGGATAGGATGAGTGTGTATAATTTGTGGAATGTTCCAACAGTAATCGGTTACAAAAATGTAGAGAAGTAAAAGGTTGTCAACAAACAACGCATAGAAAGTAGCCAGATCAATTCACCTAGCTTACTAGCTACAGAATAGGCATCAACTCACCACGTAGCTTATTTTTTTTATATGTTTGTCCATAGGCTACCAGAGTGACAGACATGTTTTAGAATAAACGTGGTGAGTAAAAACGTAATTAAATAACCCACTCCCTACCAGTTATCTTATTCTGCAGCTATACGACTTTGTATGTGTTGTTTGTTGGCAACCTTGTTATTTACTAAGTGTTTGGAACAGATTCCTGTTGGAATGTTCCACAAATTATGCCCACCTGGATTGGATGTCTGGAAAACTAGAAAATGGAGGATAACAAAATGGTTCTCTCGGGGTTGGTCATCAGTTAGTAGTCTCCCAAATACACAGTTGTGAATGGAAACATCAAATACTACAAAATGAAGCATGGTTTGTACTACTGGCTGTCAAAATGACAATTCATGAATCATGAACGTTGTGTGAGAAAGAACCTTGCACTATATTTCTCTGGGTATGCGTGTCTACTATATGATATGCATCCTGCTATCGGCAAACAACACTTTGTTCAAATATGTCAGAGCCTTTCATTATCTCAGTGGACCAGAATGCCACACAGAGCAACATAATCATTGTGACAAGAGACCAAAGCATAGAAGGGACCTCTATGTAAGATTATTAACTACTTAGGGACCTCTATGTAAGATTATTAACTACTTAGGGACCTCTATGTAAGATTATTAACTGTTTAGGAACCTCTATGTAAGATTATTAACTACTTAGGGACCTCTATGTAAGATTATTAAACTTAGGAACCTCTATGGAATATTCATTAACTGCTTCCAACTGGGAGGCGTTTTAATCTCTTTCAAATCAAAACACTGGGAAGTCTGCCGTCGCATTTGATTTCAACAGCCAGACAGTGTTTGAACTATTAACATGACCGTCTAGTGGGATAACAAGAGGTCAGAATCAAGATTCAACCAGAAGCCTTTTGTTTCTCTCACTACAGACCTATGTGAGCATTGCAGATCTGTTTCCAATTGCCGAGTAGCTCACAAGCCAAACATTTTTGAGGTGGAACAATACTAATTGTACATGTTGCTGGATAGGTGACGAAAGAGGAAAATAAATATATCAACATTGCTTACTACCATGGCTTGATGTATAACAATGCAAATATCAAGTCATCCTTGTTGTTGCAAAACATTTGGGTGCAATAAATTCAAAGTCATACAAACCAGCTACGGAGGACTGAGCAGAGGCGTCTCCTGTGCTGTAATCCCAAAATTCTCCTAGTGTTTTTGTTCTCACAGTCAGTTATCCAGTTAATCTGCTCCCCACATCTATCGTGCAGATAGGGTCAATTACAAAATGTTGACGTTGATAATCCCAACTAACTTTCCATTTTTGCCACGTAATTCCAGTTCCCAGAATGATTAAATCCTTTAGAGATGTTGAAGAAAATCCAACGAAGTTCTCACCCGACTTTACAAAAGAGACATTTGGGGTGGATTTGCTACAATCCCCTTAGGAAGGATTCCGTGATTTTGTAGGGGTTTTAACTGCCCAGATACCATTAACTCATATTTGTTCAAATCAGGCAATAAAATTTTAGTGTGATCACATGTTGCCAAAAATAAAGTTAGCTAGCTAATAGTAACTACAGCTTTCAAAAATGATTATTTTTTTGAGAAACATTTGGAAAACTTGGAAGAGGAGACTAAAGCTGGTCAGTGCAGGATGTAAGTCCATACACATATCAAAGTCTCAAATAAAATGCTAAATTAAATAGTTCTTCTGTAATTCCACAAAACCAGTCCACATGTTCAGATGCTGATTTATCCCATTCAGTGCAACTCGGACGTTGAGCCAATAGTAGCAAGTCACGTCTCTCTTCCTTGATGATTGGGATATCCTATAACGTGAGGCTGTTCAGTGTTCACCTGTATTCCAAAAGAGAAAGAATGATAGCAGTATAGTTCGCTAAGACTTGCGTTAAACGATACATAAAGGCTGATTGCTAGTTAAGGGCAAAAGTTAGCAGGCTAGAAAGTCACGTTAGCTGTACCTTTGACAGTTACAGCTAGCGTAATATTACCTAGTTGGCATTATATTGAATAGACTAATAGCGCAGAAAAAAGGGAAACTTAAGGGTTAGTTAAAAGTATTTGACTATAGCCTGTGCTAAATTTGCGATATAGGTCACATGGCTGTTCACTCTACGATCAATAACGTTACATTTTAAACACCAGCTAACGTACACAAGTTAGCTGATGTTACTAGCTAACGTTAGCTAGCTCACTCAACTCTTGAATGTCAGCTAGCTAACTCAGCTACTTGACCAGGTAGCTAGCCAAACAAGCTAATGCTACTCCCTGTTATTGATACGTTCAGTGAGCCATTCCGCAATACTTACCTTTCAATGATGCCAAAGCTCTTCCGAAAACTTCGTTAGTTGGCTACATTGCAGATAGTGACTCCTTCATGCGGTTCAACACAAGCTGATGTTGGCTAGCGTCGTTAGCTTGCAGAATCAGTCTGTCACAGCTTACTCGCTCGTGCCCCCTTAAGCAGTTGTCATTCGCTTTTTTTGTTGTTTCGTAAGACTAAGTTAAGACGCTGATATGTATGTATAAACCGTATCAAACTGACCATCTCATTAACTTGTTTAAGTGTTTGCAAATTCCTCGCTTATTTTTTAATTTTTGCCGCTTTTGCCTGTCTCCTTCCCAAAATGGCGCTGATACAGCAATGTTTCGCGAGAATCTCGTTGGCCAAAGTGAATAACCCCCCGGCCCCCTTTTTTCCCACGTATGTGGCGCTGCCATAGACTGTAAAAAAAATATTGAACGACGACATCGATGACGTCACCCAATTGTCTCCTATGAGAATGGTCAGTGGCGCGTTTCGCCGAGCATCTCAGCCCGGATGAGATAGAAAGAAGGAGCAAATTGTGGCCAACGATCAAGATACCACGAAATGAGGGAAAGGCTGCTTACTTCGTCGGAGGACGAGGCTTCATCAACAGTTCAGAAATCCATATTCCTCCCTAAAATCTCACTTGAAGGAACAGGTTGACGGTTTCAGCCATGGTATTCTCATTTTCCTTATGTTGTTTACCTAACAAGCATCAGGTGACTATTTTTCAGGAATACTCAGGTATTTCAATTTATTAGTTTGTTCTTGTATGACCAGAATACATATTTTGTTTACAAACTTACGAAGAAGATTGAAAGCTGTATTTATTTATTATGTATACAGTAACTAAGAAACTGTTTTAAAGGGCATACAGGTCTGCTCTGACTTTACACGGGTATTGTTCTATTTAGTTATTAATACTTATTTCCAAAAACGGTCTTAGAAACGTTTATATGTAAAACATTTTTTATTCAATTATTTTATGATCAGTTTTCATATGCACTTAAAATAATATAATAAATAATAATATATGCCATTTAGCAGACACTTTTATCCAAAGCGACTTACAGTCATGTGTGCATACATTCTACGTATGGGTGGTCCCGGGAATCGAACCCACTACCCTGGCGTACAAGCGCCATGCTCTACCAACTGAGCTACAGAAGGACAGTAGGTACCCTTTTATTTATTTGTTGTTGTATTTCTCAGAATAGTTTCTGATTACACTAAAGAGGGTTTTTAGTCTCTCTTACTACAAGAACCCTTGGTTTGGTCTTGAACATAATTTTCAGTTGAGTTGAATTTCAAAGCCAGATAACCTCTAGCTCAAAGGTTATGGAATAAGCTATTTTCACTTTAAATTGACTTAAATGGTGCAGATCTCGGTTCCTTATCGTTTACGTGCACTGCTCCTACGTCTTTGACTCATCCTACTACAGTTTATACTTATATATAATCTTTGTTATTTTGTCTTTGTCTATAGTTTCTCTTAATGCTAGGGGGTTACAAAACAATGTGAAGCGCAAGGCCTAATATTTATTTGCTAAACAATTTCAAACAGATATTTGTTTTTTTCAAGAGTCTCACTCAATTTCGGCTGATGCCAACTTCTGGAGGTCACAGTGGGGCAACGATATTTGGCTTTCCCATGGATCTGAACGCTCTGCTGGTGTCACTACAATGAAAAATACCTTTGGTGGTTATATTCTACAATGTGACCCCTTTGGTCACTTTTATTTGTCTTGTGATCAGTTACAATGACATTACGCTCATTACTGTAAACTTCTACGGGTACAACACCAAACATGAGAATGATGAGTTGCTTGAATCTATAGAGAAACATATACTTCATTGGTTATCTAAATTTCCCAATTCGTTATTATTGATAGGAGGGGACTTTAACATTACAATAGATAATTCAACTGATAGATGGCCCCCAGGTAGGCCAACCAATCAGAATTTGGGTTTAATACTTTTTATGGAAAAGTTTGATCTTACTGATATATGGAGAGAGAGGTTTCCGGCCGACAGATCATTCACTTGGAGTAACAAAACAGGTTCCAGACAATTCAGAATAGATGTTTGGCTTATATCCAAATGTATTGATAGTGAGTGTGTTCCTACAAATATTTGTACTACTCCCCTCACAGACCATAGGGCTATTTACATTGATATCAAAATATTTACCCCTGATACTAACCTTGGTAGAACATCCTACTGGAAGCTAAGGTTTAAGGTTAAAGATCTGCTCTCACACTTTTGGGAATGTCTTGTTAAGAAAAATCGTATTGCAAGAGCTGTGAGCTCTTTAAATTTGAGGTGTCCAAATACCTTAGAAAATATGGTAGTAATCTTGCTAAGACTAGAAGAGCTGAGGAGGAAAAGGTGATCATTAAGAATTCTTCCCTTTCTCAGAGGTCCCCAGCTGACCTCTCGGGGAGGAGAAGATGGAACTAATTGAGTTACAAAATAAACTGGATAATATATATAAATTAAAAGCAGAAGGAGCCTTTATTAGATTTAGGAAAAAATTGATTGAGGAGGGAGAACAGAATTCATCCTATTTCTTTAGACTTGAGAAATTTCACTCTAAAAATAACACTATCCATAAGTTAAACATTGATGGCGTTATTACAGATGACCAAAAATTAATCGCTAAAACATATCTGTGGATTCCTGACAGTACGTAGAGCTATACAGTTTTCTGTAAAATTAGCTTTTTACAGAAAAGTGTATAGCTCTACGTACTGTCAGGAATCCACAGATATGTTTAACTCACTGAAATATTCACTCTATCAGTGATATAGAATCTAAACAGTGTGATGAACCCATCAAAGTTGAAGAGATTATAGAGTCTATCAAACATCTAAAGAAAAATAAATCACCAGGTGTTGATGGAATTACATCAGAATTTTACAAATTATTTTCTGAACAAGTAGCTCCCTTCCTATTTGAAGTCTTTTTAGAGAGTATTAAAAACAATGTTCTCCCTCCTACAATGAGTCAGGGGTTAATAACACTGATACCTAAGCCTAAAAAAAGATGTGCTGCTCATCGATAACTGGCGTCCAATTTGTCTTCTTAATAATGAATAAGATATTAGCCTTACTACTTGCAAAAATAATTAAAGAAGTCCTGGATGCAATCATTGATGAATCACAGTCTGGCTTCATGAGGAACAGACATTTCTAACAATGTCAGACTAGTATTAGACATACTTGACTACTCAGATGTAATAACTGAGGATAGCTTCATATTATTGTTAGATTTTTATAAAGCATTTGACACAGTAGAGCATCAGTTTCTCTTCCACTCCCTTGAGAGACTTGGCTTTGGGGATTTTTTCTGTAAGGCTATTAAGACTCTCTATGCAAATGGTAACAGTTCTATCAAATTGAAATATGGCACCTCACCTAGATTTGAGTTAAAGAGAGGAATTAGGCAAGGTTGTCCTATCTCTCCGTACCTGTTTTTATTAATCGCCCAACTTCTTGCAAATTCTTTAAATAATAGTCCTGTACAAGGTATTTCCACAGCTGGTAAAGAAATTATTATAAGCCAGCTGGCTGATGATACTACACTTTTTCTGAAAGACGCTAACCAAATTCCCATATCGATCAATGTGATATACAATCCTTTTCCAAAGAGTCTGGTCTATATCTTAACATTAATAAATGTGATAAATAAAACTCATAGCTGTCAAAGATTGTGTGACACCTTCATATTATGGTTTCCAGTAAAATAAGAACGTACATATTTAAGCATAACCATTACAAAGGATCAGAAGTCTAGAGGCTTACTAAATGTTAACCCTCTTATTTAAAAAAACAGAAGAAGCTAAATCAATGACTACAGAGGGACTTATCTTTAAAAGGTAGAGTCCGAATAACCAAGGCTGAAGGTAATCTCTAGACTAACATATGGTGCTCACTCTTTCTATCTTGACAGTAAAATAAGCAAGGAGATAGACCAGATGCTTTTCAACTTTCTGTGGAGAAACCGTACCCATTACATTAGGAAAACTGTTGTAATGAACACTTATGAGAATGTTGGACTGAATTTTCTGGACTTTACTACTTTAAATAATACTTTTAAGATCAATTGGATAAAACAATTCCTAAGAAGACCCACTTCTATCTGGAATTTTATTCCTCATGATGTCTTCTCTACTTTTGGTGGCCTTAACTTCATGTTGTTTTGCAATTATAACATTGACAAAGTTCCAGCTTTTCATCGGCAGGTTTTCTTGTCATGGTCCTTAATTTATAAACACAATTTTTCTCGACACGGATATTATTGGAATAATCGGGATATATTGTATAAAAATAATTATTTGTTTTTAGAATATTAGTTCCGAAATAATATCCTATTGGTGAGCCAACTGGTAAATGCAGAGGGTCTTTTACTCAGTTATAAAGAATTCTTATCACTTTACAAGGTCCCTGTAACACCTAAAGATTTTGCAATTGTTTTAGATGCCATTCCCTGAGGTGTTGCTATGTTATTCAGGAACATGTCAAGACCTGACCCTCAGAGCCTACCTTCTATTGACCCTGTTGACTCATCAGTAGGAAATATTTGTTTCTCTTTTGGTCCATTCAACAACAGAGTGGATACGAACCTTGTTTCAGCAGGATGTTGTATTATGTCATGCCTTATTGGAACGGATTTATTGATAATATCTGTTGGGAAAAAGTTTGGATGTTGCCACACACATAACTACTTGTTAGCAAAATTAAGGAAGTTTCCTTTAAAATTATTCATAAATATTATCCTGCCAACCACTAGATGAAGAAGTTTAAGGGAAACATCAACTCAAATTGCTCCTTTTGTAATGACCACCCAGAAACAGTGTTGCATCTTTTTTGGCATTATATGCATGTAAGAAAACTGTGGCAAGACATCAGTAGGTTTATAATTGAACACATTTATGAAGATTTTATACTATTGTGGAGAGATCTACTGTTTGAATTCTTTACATACAATAAAAATGTAATTCCTTTCATTATTCTTTCGGCCAAATTTCATATACACAAATGTACATTTACAAACAGAACCACATTTTCATACCCTACAAAAAGAAATTGAACTGTATTTTAAGATGGTAATGCTCTACTAACAAAAAAGCTGTTAGAGTTGTAAGTACATGTATGTCCCTTAACTTAAGGTCCTTGTGTAATTGTAATGTGATATTGTACCCCCTAGCTCGATTGTCCATTGTTTGTAACATTACATTTACATTACATTTAAGTCATTTAGCAGACGCTCTTATCCAGAGCGACTTACATTTACATTTAAGTCATTTAGCAGACGCTCTTATCCAGAGCGACTTACAAATTGGTGCATTCACCTTATGACATCCAGTGGAACAGTCACTTTACAATAGTGCATCTAAATCTTAAGGGGGGGGGTGAGAGGGATTACTTATCCTATCCTAGGTATTCCTTAAAGAGGTGGGGTTTCAGGTGTCTCCGGAAGGTGGTGATTGACTCCGCTGTCCTGGCGTCGTGAGGGAGTTTGTTCCACCATTGGGGGGGCCAGAGCAGCGAACAGTTGACTGGGCTGAGCGGGAGCTGTACTTCCTCAGTGGTAGGGAGGCGAGCAGGCCAGAGGTGGATGAACGCAGTGCCCTTGTTTGGGTGTAGGGCCTGATCAGAGCCTGGAGGTACTGAGGTGCCGTTCCCCTCACAGCTCCGTAGGCAATCTATGTATGCTTGTGTTCCCTCATGTGCTTTATGTATTGATTTGTTAATTAAAAATAAATAAATAAAATATATTATTAAAAAGTCAGTGGCGCGTTTGATCAGGAAGTGTCAATTCAGTGTGTCGCCATCTTGCTATCTGGAGGAGTTTTTGGAAACATTGCATGTGCAGTTTGAGGTACTCCAGGTAGTGACGTTGGAGGCTAGCTCAGTACTGCCCACTCTCATGGAGTATGTCAAGATGAAGGCCGACTGAGGTACTGCAGGCTGTCATGAGCAACTAATTTATCCTTTTAACTTAATCTGTGTGTGATTTTTAAAGTAATCGGTTCAAGGATATACATCTGGTGAAATAAAAGCAATTATTGGTACCATCATTGTGTTCAAATGTTTTTTTATATCCACGGATATTGACCACGAAGATGGCCATTTTCCCATTCACTATAGTGGGGGATCCTGTTTTCTGGAAACAATGCCTGGGGTACAGCGGTGTGCCTTCAACTTGAAATACTCAATGGTAGCTAATGTGGCTATTTTTTCCCCCTCCCATGATTTTAGTTCAAGTAGGATAGCAGCCTACACAATAAATAAATATTATTTATTATCTGCTCACCATGTGTATGTGACAAATACAATTTGGTTTGAAGGGCACTGTGTCGTTGCTGTTCATGCCCTCCCTCCATAGGCAAGATGCAGTGGATGGTATAGAGTACAGTATATACATATGAGATGAGTAATGTAGGGTATGTAAACATATAAAAGTGGCATTGTTTAAAGTGGCTAGTGATACATTACATCAAGATGGCAAGATTGTTCCATTATTAAAGTGGCTGTAGTTGAGTCCGTATGTTGGCAGCAGCCACTCAATGTTAGTGATGGCAGTCTGATGGCCTTGAGATTGAAAAACAGCTTCTGTCTCTCGGTCCCTGCTTTGATGCACCTGTACTGACCTCGCCTTCTGGATGATAGCGGGGTGAACAGGCAGTGGCTCGGGTGGTTGTTGTCCTTGATGATCTTTATGGCCTTCCTGTGACATCAGGTGGTGTAGGTGTCCTGGAGGGCAGGTAGTTTGCCCCCGGTGATGCGTTGTGCAGCCCTCACTACCCTCTGGAGAGCCTTACGGTTATGGGCGGAGTAGTTGCCGTACCAGGCGGTGATACAGCCCGACAGGATGCTCTCGATTGTGAATCTGTAAAAGTTTGTGAGTGCTTTTGGTGACAAGCCAAATTTCTTCAGCCTCTTGGGGGTGAAGTGGCGCTGCTGGGCCTTCTTCACCACGCTGTCTGTGTGGTTGGACCTTTTCAGTTTGTCCATTATGTGTACGCTGAGGAACTTAACTTTCTACTCTCTCCACTACTGTTCCATCGATGTGGATAGGGGGTGTTCCCTCTGCTGTTTCCTGAAGTCGACGATCATCTCCTTTGTTTTGTTGACGTTGAGTGTGAGGTTATTTTCCTGACACCACACTCCGAGGGCCCTCACCTCCTCCCTGTAGGCCGTCTCGTCGTTGTTGGTAATCAAGCCTACCACTAGTGTCGTCTGCAATCTTGATGATTGAGTTGGAGGCGTGCATGGCCACACAGTCATGGGTGAAAAGGGAGTACAGGAGAGGGCTGAGAACGATTTTGTTATCTGTGGACCTATTGGGGCAGTAAGCAAATTACATTTACATTACATTTAAGTCATTTAGCAGACGCTCTTATCCAGAGCGACTTACAAATTGGTGCATTCACCTTATGACATCCAGTGGAACAACCACTTTACAATAGTGCATCTAAATATTTTAAGGGGGGGTGAGAAGGATTACTTTATCCTATCCTAGGTATTCCTTAAAGAGGTGGGGTTTCAGGTGTCTCCGGAAGGTGGTGATTGACTCCGCTGTCCTGGCGTCATGAGGGAGTTTGTTCCACCATTGGGGAGCCAGAGCAGCGAACAGTTTTGACTGAGCTGAGCGGGAACTGTACTTCCTCAGTGGTAGGGAGGCGAGCAGGCCAGAGGTGGATGAACGCAGTGCCCTTATTTGGGTGTAGGGCCTGATCAGAGCCTGGAGGTACTGAGGTGCCGTTCCCCTCACAGCTCCGTAGGCAAGCACCATGGTCTTGTAGCGGATGCGAGCTTCAACTGGAAGCCAGTGGAGAGAGCGGAGGAGCGGGGTGACGTGAGAGAACTTGGGAAGGTTGAACACTAGACGGGCTGCGGCGTTCTGGATGAGTTGTAGGGGTTTAATGGCACAGGCAGGGAGCCCAGCCAACAGCGAGTTGCAGTAATCCAGACGGGAGATGACAAGTGCCTGGATTAGGACCTGCGCCGCTTCCTGTGTGAGGCAGGGTCGTACTCTGCGGATGTTGTAGAGCATGAACCTACAGGAACGGGCCACCGCCTTGATGTTAGTTGAGAACGACAGTTTGTTGTCCAGGATCACGCCAAGGTTCTTAGCGCTCTGGGAGGAGGACACAATGGAGTTGTCAACCGTGATGGTGAGATCATGGAACGGGCAGTCCTTCCCCGGGAGGAAGAGCAGCCCGTCTTGCCGAAGTTCAGCTTGAGGTGGTGATCCGTCATCCACACTGATATGTCTGCCAGACATGCAGAGATGCGATTCGCCACCTGGTCATCAGAAGGGGGAAAGGAGAAGATTAATTGTGTGTCGTCTTAGCAATGATAGGAGAGACCATGTGAGGTTATGACAGAGCCAAGTGACTTGGTGTATAGCGAGAATAGGAGAGGGCCTAGAACAGAGCCCTGGGGGACACCAGTGGTGAGAGCGCGTGGTGAGGAGACAGATTCTCGCCACGCCACCTGGTAGGAGCGACCTGTCAGGTAGGACGCAATCCAAGCGTGGGCCGCGCCGGAGATGCCCAACTCGGAGAGGGTGGAGAGGAGGATCTGATGGTTCACAGTATCGAAGGCAGCCGATAGGTCTAGAAGGATGAGAGCAGAGGAGAGAGAGTTAGCTTTAGCGGTGCGGAGCGCCTCCGTGATACAGAGAAGAGCAGTCTCAGTTGAATGACTAGTCTTGAAACCTGACTGATTTGGATCAAGAAGGTCATTCTGAGAGAGATAGCGGGAGAGCTGACCAAGGACGGCACGTTCAAGAGTTTTGGAGAGAAAAGAAAGAAGGGATACTGGTCTGTAGTTGTTGACATCGGAGGGATCGAGTGTAGGTTTTTTTCAGAAGGGGTGCAACTCTCGCTCTCTTGAAGACGGAAGGGACGTAGCCAGCGGTCAGGGATAAGTTGATGAGCGAGGTGAGGTAAGGGAGAAGGTCTCCGGAAATGGTCTGGAGAAGAGAGGAGGGGATAGGGTCGAGCGGGCAGGTTGTTGGGCGGCCGGCCGTCACAAGACGCGAGATTTCATATGGAGAGAGAGGGAGAAAGAGGTCAGAGCACAGGGTAGGGCAGTGTGAGCAGAACCAGCGGTGTTGTTTGACTTAGCAAACGAGGATCGGATGTCGTCGATCTTCTTTTCAAAATGGTTGACGAAGTCATCTGCAGAGAGGGAGGAGGGGGGGGAGGAGGATTCAGGAGGGAGGAGAATGTGGCAAAGAGCTTCCTAGGGTTAGAGGCAGATGCTTGGAATTTAGAGTGGTAGAAAGTGGCTTTAGCAGCAGAGACAGAGGAGGAAAATGTAGAGAGGAGGGAGTGAAAGGATGCCAGGTCCGCAGGGAGGCGAGTTTTCCTCCATTTCCGCTCGGCCTTCCGGAGCCCTGTTCTGTGAGCTCGCATTGAGTCGTCAAGCCACGGAGCGGGAGGGGAGGACCGAGCCGGCCTGGAAGATAGGGGACATAGAGAGTCAAAGGATGCAGAAAGGGAGGAGAGGAGGGTTGAGGAGGCAGAATCAGGAGATAGGTTGGAGAAGGTTTGAGCTAGCGGGGGAGAGAAAGCGAAGGTTGGGACGGCGCGATACCATCCGAGTAGGGGCAGTGTGGGAAGTGTTGGATGAGAGCGAGAGGGAAAAGGATACAAGGTAGTGGTCGGAGACTTGGAGGGAGTTGCAATGAGGTTAGTGGAAGAACAGCATCTAGTAAAGATGAGGTCGAGCGTATTGCCTGCCTTGTGAGTAGGGGGGAAGGTGAGAGGGTGAGGTCAAAAGAGGAGAGGAGTGGAAAGAAGGAGGCAGAGAGGAATGAGTCAAAGGTAGACGTGGGGAGGTTAAAGTCGCCCAGAACTGTGAGAGGTGAGCCGTCCTCAGGAAAGGAGCTTATCAAGGCATCAAGCTCATTGATGAACTCTCCGAGGGGACCTGGAGGGCGATAAATGATAAGGATGTTAAGCTTGAAAGGGCTGGTAACTGTGACAGCATGAAATTCAAAGGAGGCGATAGACAGATGGGTAAGGGGAGAAAGAGAGAATGACCACATGGGAGAGATAAGGATCCCTATGCCACCACCCCGCTGACCAGAAGCTCTCGGGGTGTGCGAGAACACGTGGGCGGACGAAGAGAGAGCAGTAGGAGTAGCAGTGTTATCTGTGGTGATCCATGTTTCTGTCAGTGCCAAGAAGTCGAGGGACTGGAGGGAGGCATAGGCTGAGATAAACTCTGCCTTGTTGGCTGCAGATCGGCAGTTCCAGAGGCTACCGGAGACCTGAACTCCACGTGGGTCGTGCGCGCTGGGACCACCAGATTAGGGTGGCAGCGGCCACGCGGTGTGGAGCGTTTGTATGGTCTGTGCAGAGAGGAGAGAACAGGGATAGACAGACACATAGTTGACAGGCTACAGAAGAGGCTACGCTAATGCAAGGAGATTGGGATGACAAGTGGACTACACGTCTCGAATGTTCAGAAAGTTAAGCTTTTAGCAAGAATCCTATTGACTAAAATTATTAAAAATGATACAGTACTGCTGAAGTAGGCTAGCAGGCAGTGGCTGCGTTGTTGACTTTGTAGGCTAGCTGACAGTGGCTGCGTTGTTGACACTACACTAATCAAGTCGTTCCGTTGAGTGTAGTAGTTTCTACAGTGCTTTATTCGGGGGCTAGCTGGCTAGCTAACAGTGTTTTAAAAGAACGACAATAGCTGGCTAGCTAACCTAGAAAATCGCTCTAGACTACACAATTATCTTTGATACACAGACGGCTATGTAGCTAGCTATGTAGCTACTACGATCAAACAAATCAAACCGTTGTGCTGTAATGAAATGAAATGAAAAATGTGATACTACCTGTGGAGCGAAGCGGAATGCGACCGGGTTGTTGAGTGCGGAAGTTCTATTCAGTAGACGTTGGCTAGCTGTTGGCTAGCTAGCAGTGTCTCCTACGTTAAGGACGACAAATAGCTGGCTAGCTAACCTCGGTAAATTAAGATAATCACTCTAAGACTACACGCTCTAAACTACACAATTATTTTGGATACGAAGACAGCAAAGACAACTATGTAGCTAGCTAACACTACACTAATCAAGTCGTTCAGTTGAGTGTAATAGTTTCTACAGTGCTGCTATTCGGTAGACGGTGGACGTTTGCTAGCTGGCTAGCTGCTGGGCAGATAGCAGTGTAGACTACGTTAGGACGACGAAATACGAAGTTGCAATAGAAGTGCTGACTGTTTCACTTTGTTGTCCTCTTTCTTTTCCTTTGGAGTGGGTCTAGGGTGTCAGGTAGGGTGGAGGTGATATGGTCCTTGACTAGTCTCTCAAAGCACTTCATGATGACATAAGTGAGTGCTACGGGGCGCTAGTCATTTAGCTCAGTTACCTTAGCTTTCTTGGGAACACCTTCATTTGACAAGCACCACCGTCCAGCAACGGTGTGGGAGGTAGCTACCTAGTATCAGGGTGACAGTCACAGTAAGCACACACATGCAACTCATGAAGCAACAGTTCACCCAACATCAGTACTTTTTTTCAAAAAGAAACCATCGTTGATTTTATAACTGAACATTTAAAATAATTTGTGTAAAACTAACAGTGAAATACATAGACCAAACCGGGTATGGTAGCTCAATGTAAGGTTGTATGTTAGGAAAAAATATGTCTAACGTATAGCAGAGTGCTTTTGACACGCCCACTCCTTTAGACACGCCCACTACTTTCCACACGCCCACTCATTTCCACACGCCCACTACTTTCCACACGCCCACAACTTTCCAAACACCCACTCCTTTCCACTCCACACGCCCACTCCTTTCCACACACCCACTACTTTCCTTTCGACACACCCATTCGCTACATTGAGCTGCAGATACCCTCTTCTCCTTTTTTTCTTCTCCCCACACCAATACAAAAAGACACCTCTGGGACCTGTCTGGAACAGTATGCCATAGAGAGCAATAGTAATGGCGTCTTTTCGTAGGCTCTAACTTGTTGGACAAAGCCTATGGAAAAATTAATGGCAGCTCTAGGGTGCGAAACATCTCGGTTCCTAAGGCAAAAACGCTGTGTTACTACCCGGGAGCACAAGTACAGGACATCACAAGGCTGCTTCCGACTGTTCTACCACAGATGCCGGGAGCTGACACTGTCTTAGTCCATGTGGGTTCAAAAGACATCCGGAGAGCTAGCTTGGAACATTTTAAAGGATTTTAAAGAACTGATTTTAGCATTAAAAGACTCCAAAAAACAGCCAATCATTTCAGGTCCAGTACCATCATTGGGCCGCAGGTGTGAAAGATTCAGCAGACTGCTGGCATTACACATCTGTCTAAAAGATTACTGTAGCTCTGCTGGAGTTACTGTAATATATAACTTTGACACCTGAAAACAGTAGGGAGTCTACAGGAATGACGGCGTCCATCCAAATCATCTGGGCTCCTGGACTCTGTCCACGCACTTCAAGTCTGCGTCGAAACAATGACTTTTCAGTTGTCCAAGACCAGCTCAGTTTATTCCTACCATTGTGACAATGAGTCTTCATAATGCTGCATCAAATGTACCGTATCCTAGGGGCATTGGCAAACACAACATAAGTAACAACTTTTGTGACCCTAATTGCAGCAAATACCTCAGATTATATTACAACTATTGTATGCAGTAATCATGAGCCTGTGAACCAGTTACACTGTTAGCACTGAGGCGGTGTGCCCTAGTAGGAAGACCACTTTGTGCAGCTCACTATCAGCTCCAATATAAATAGCATGGGCAAGTCTACTTAAGATAAGCTTCCCAGTAAAGCATTAAAAACAATCAAGCAACCCAGAAAAGTGCTAAAAATAGCCCATATTAACATATGCAGCCTGAGAAACAAGGTCCATGAAGTCAATAACTAGCTTGTAACAGATGACAGTCATATTCTGACTATCTCTGAAACTCACTTAGATAATACCTTCAATGATACAGTGGTAGCAATACATGGTTATAACATCTACCGAAAAGACAGAAATGCAGACACGGGAGGTGTTGCGGTCTATATTCAGAACCACATTCCTGTAAAGCTTAGAGACGATCTAATGTTAAATACTGTAGAAGTAATATGGCTACAGGTTCATCATAAACTTTGATTTGATCTGCCTCACCTAAAGCCCATTCTTGTGGGTAGCTGCTATAGACCAACAAGTGCTAACAGTCAGTAACTGGATAATGTATGAAATGCTTGATAATGTATGCGATGTCAACAGAGAGGTATATTTTCTGGGTGATTTAAATATTGACTGGCTCTCATCAAGCTGCCCACTCAAGAAAATAATTTAAACTGTAACCAGTTCCTGCAACCTGGTTCAGGTTGTCAGTCAACCTACCAGGGTATTTACAAAGAGCACAGGAATAAAATCAACATGTATTGATCAGATCTTTACTAATGCTGCAGAGATTTGCTGTAAAGCAAAATCCAAATCTATAGGATGTAGTGATCACAATATAATAGCCATTTGTAGGAAAAGCAACGTTCCAAAGGCTGGGCCTAATATAGTGTGTAAGAGGTCATACAATAAGTTTTGTAGTGATTCATATGTTGATGATGTAAATAATATTTGCTGGTCTGTGGTGTGTAATGAGGAGCAACCAGACGCTGCACTTGACACATTTATGAAATTGCTAATTCCAGTTACTAATAAGCAGCACCCATTAAGAAAATGGCTGTAAAAACTGTTTAATCCCCTTGGAATGATGAGGAATTGAACAATTGTATGGTTGAGAGGGATGAGGCAAATAAGTCTGGCAGCCCAACTGATTTGCAAACTTACTGCAAATTAAGAAATCATGTGACTAACTAAATAAAAATAAACTATACCATGAAACAGATATAAATTATATGAAGAATGATAGTAAAAAGCTTTGGGGTGCCTTAAAGTACATTTTTGGGAAAAAAAGCCAACTCGGCTCCATCATTCATTGAATCAGATGGCTAATTCATCACAAAGCCAACTGATATTGCCAACTACTTTAATGACCTTTTTCATTGGCAAGATAAACAAACTTAGGTATGACATGCCAGCAACAAACGCTGACACTACACATCCAAGTATATCGGACGAAATTATGAAAGACAAGAATTGGACTTTTGAATTCCGTAAAGTCAGTGTGGAAGAGGTGAAAAAAGTATTGTTGTCTATCAACAATGACAAGCCACCTGGGTCTGACAATCTGGATGGAAAATTACTGAGGATAATAGCAGATGCTATTGCCACATCATCAACTTAAGCCAACTAGAAAGTGTGTGCCCTCAGGCCTGGAGGAAAGCTAAAGTCATTCCGCTACCCAAGAATAGTAAAGCGCCCTTTTTTAACCTTTATTTAACTAGGCAAGTCAGTTAAGAAACATTTTTTTATTTTCAATTACATCCTAGGCACAGTGGGTTGTTCAGGGGCAGAACGACAGATTTTTTTTTTTTACCTATCAGCCTGTTACCAACCCTTAATAAACTTCTGGAAAAAAATTGTGTTTGACCAGATACAATGCTATTTTACAGTAAATGAATTGACAACAGACTTTCAGCACGCTTATAGGGAAGGACATTCAACAAGCACATCATGTACAAAAATGACTGAGAGAAATTGATGATAAAAAGACTGTGGGGGCTGTTTTGTTAGACTTCAGTGCGGCTTTTGACATTATCGATCAGTCTGCTGCTGGAAAAACATATGTGTTATGGCTTTTATACCCCCTGCTGTATTGTGGATAAAGAGTTACCTGTCGGTGTTCTTTAATGGAAGCATCTCCAATATAATCCAGGTAGAATCAGGAATTTCCCAGGGCAGCAGTCTAGGCCCCTTACTTTAAAAAAATATTTTCTAATGACATAATGCTGGCTATGAGTAAAGCCATTGCGTCTATGTATGCAGATGACTCAACACTATACACGTCAGCTACTACAGCGACTGAAGTGACTGCTACACTTAACAAAAAGCTGTAGTTAGTTTCAGAATGGGTGGCAAGGAATAAGTTTGAAATATTTAGGACTAAAACTAAAAGCATTGTATTTGGGACAAAACACCCTAAACCTCAACTAAATCTTGTAATAAATAATGTGGAAATTGAGAAAGTTCAGGTGACTAAACTGCTTGGCGTAACCCTGGATTGCAAACTGTCATGTTCAAATCATATTGATACAACAGTAGATAAAATGGGGAGAAATCTGTTCATAATGAAGCACAGCTCTACCCTCTTAACAGCACTATCAAAAAGGAAGGTCCTACAGGCCCTAATCGTTGCACCTGGACTACTACACACTACAGTCGTGTGGTCAGGTGCCATGAATGGCTCTTGAATGTACACAGAGATAACATTAATAATATGCATGTCAATCTCTCCCGGCTCAAAGTGGAGGAGAGACCGATTTCATCACTACCTGTATGTGACATGTTGAATGCACTGAGCTGTCTGTTTGAACTACTGGCACACAGTTCGGACATCCATGCATACCCCACAAAACATTAAACAAGAAGTCTCTTCACAGTCCAAGTCCAGAGCAGGCAATGGGAGGCACACAGTACTACATAGAGCCATGACTACATGGAACTCTATTCCACATCAAGTAACTGATGCAGCAGTAAAATTTGGAACAGCGGGGACTGTGAAGCAACAAACATAGGCACAAACACACACACACACACACAATAACATACACAGTATACACACACACAGTATACACACACACACACATACACATTGATTTAGTACTATAGATATGTGGTCGTGGTGGAATAGGGGCATGAGGGCACACAGTGTGTTGTGAAACCTGTGAATGTATTGTAATTTTTTTGAAATTGTATAAACTGCCTTAATTTTGCTGGACCGCAGGAAGAGGAGCTGCTGCCTTGGCAGCTAATGGGGATCCATAATAAATACAAATGTCGTTTTTATAGGGTTTTTGGATAAATGCCTGTGGTAAACACAGGCTTAGAAGATCTTATACATTTTGTTCTGAGATAAAGATTATCAGCCAACGTCGCTTTTTCTGAATTGATGTAATAAACAAAAGGCAAGTCTTCATAAAGTTCATTTTAACTGACTGATATCTCATAGGACAAAACATATAAGCTCTAAAAAGCCTGTGTTAACCTCAGACATTATTTTCAGCATTTATCCCAAAACCCTATTCTTTCCCCCTTAGGAATGACTGAAGGAGCATGAGATAAATAACTTCAGTTTATGACTACAAGCTGGTGAGCTCTATTGGCATTGCCCCCACAATTAAACAATAGATTTAAAAATCCTACCCAAGGTAGAAGTTACAAAACACAACCATGTTTTTTCACATCTCTAATCTCTCCCATTTATGAAATGGTCATGTAAAAAAATATTGTTTTACTGCCTTTCAAAGTGTGTTGCATTATGGGGATAACTGCATGAACTTCACAAATACCATGTGATCAAAGGTACAATGTAAACACATATTTACTGTTTGAGGGTGTGATATGGTTGGGCTGGAGACATGTTTATTTTGGCATTCTAATAAAAACTTTTATTAACAATGGCAACACTGCCATGTTGCATAGAGCCTTGCTGTAGGGAAACCACAACCATGGAGATAGGGAACTCATCTTCGTATCTGTGCCATTATAGCACCTGTTACAGCATGGCCAGAGCCATTGAGGGAATCTCCATTTTAATGTAGTCAATTTTCCTCAATATTGGCTGATCCCTCCTGATGACCCAGTTGAACATGACTCCAACAGGGTCACCAGGAGAGATGAGTCAATGAAGTTGGAAGTCCCATCCAGTTTACTACATTAAAATGGTGGAAGCCCTCAGTGACTCCCTATGACCACAACACTGTCTGATATTCGTACGTCGCATACGCACTTCCTCCGAATTCACTCGTTGACAACAGGCGGAAATATTAACGAATGTAGACTTCAATTTTTGGTAGCTGGTTAAAAGACAAACGTTCCAAGTCCCCCCCCCGGTGCATGTTTTGGTTTTTGGCCCTAGCACTACACAGCAGATTCAAATAACCAACAAGCGTTTACTATTTGAGTCAGCTGTGTAGTGATAGGGCAGAAAACACAACGTGGAACCAGCCCCCCCCCCAAGTTTTAGAAACCCTACTGTAATTGGCTAAGGAAAACAAAGGGTCCAGCCGCAGAAACAGAAAAGTGATGTTTTTATCTCAGTCAAAGGACTTCTTAGTATATTTCAGGGCATGGAGGGTTATCAACCCTTGGGGGACACCCTGGAGTTCTCTCCAAATCCAATATGGCTGCCATAATAGCATTTGGAGGTTTAATCATCTGTAAATATGAGTTTTGCAAATAAGATACATCTTTTAGAATTGTGTACTACACTTCTGACATTTACAACTATTCTGGTGTAATTCAAATCTATTGGGAATACAATATGGCCACCATCATTACACTCAGTTCCAACTTGTGACCAAACCCATACAAACACTGCCCAATAGAGATTTTATTTAGAGGCTAAATACATGCTCCAGTATGAAAATGAAAATTCTGGGGTTGGGGTGGACACACACAGGGGTTGAGATGGATAGCTGATCGCCCTCAAAAGAAAGACATCTTGCCGTGAACCCGGAAGCGGTACACACATGTGTAGTCCTGGTGACCCCAGTTGCTGAGGACATGGAGCTCCACATACCGATACACTGCAGTAGGGTTCTGAGGGAGGGGGGGGACAGCGAGAGAGGTCCAAGCATATTTAATTTTGAGAAGTCTTACTCAACCCATTGTTTTGCATACACATTAGCCCCAAAAGGTATCATCTACCTGTCTCATTAGCCTGCATCTTTACTATGAGTATCTAATAGTTTGTCAGCATTTGACTCACAGGCAATTCGAACGTCTGTAGGGGATCTCCAGCCTGGTCATATGTAAACATTCCGAGCAGTGATCCCTCTTCGCCGACAGTAGACATTCCCTACACAGAAAGAATGTGTGAGACGTGTGAGGGAGTCAATTAAAAGGTATTCAACATAGCACTAAAACATCCCTGTGCAAATTGTCCCACTGTCATTTCTGTGGTACAAAGGAAATCTCAGAGTCTCAGAGTAGGAGTTCTGATCAGGGAAGGAAAGAGCCACCCCCTACTCAGAGACACTGAATACAGGAACTGGGGTCTGGGGTCAGAGGTAACTCACGTTGACGGCAAAGTTCTTGGGGGCGCTGTCGATGCGCCCATTAGGGGAAACTGCAGTGGAGAGGTGTTCCAGAGAGACGTGGGTCACGTGGATGGGGTGAGACAGGGCAATGGTCATAGTGCCCTGGGCCCCAGGAAACGGCCAACACTTGCCAGGCAGCACCTGCTGGCCCTGAGGGGATGAAAGGTCTTTAACTCTAGAGCAGCATTTCCCAACCCTGCTCCTCCAGTACCCCCAACCCTGCTCCTCCAGTACCCCCCAACCCTGCTCCTCCAGTACCCCCCAAACCCTGCTCCTCCAGTACCCCCAAACCCTGCTCCTCCAGTACCCCCAACCCTGCTCCTCCAGTACCCCCAACCCTGCTCCTCCAGTACACTGTTTCATTATAGCCCTGGAGAAACACCTCATTCAACCTAGAGTGTTTGATGATTAGCTGACAAGTTGAATCAGGTCTGGTTGTTCAGGATTACAAGACATTTATAAAAAAATAAAAATAAAAAATAAAAATTACATATGGATTTGTTAAGATTGTCACACCAAGGATCATTTAGCTATTTGATTTTTAATTTTCAAAACAAAATATAAAACAATTAATTTGATGAAACATTGAATTTGGCATTACTGATATTAGCCCATAGAAATACATTGTATAACAGATTCACTACATGGAACAGACATTCCCCCCCCCCCAAATAAAATCTAAAGGAAGTTTGTTCTGAAGTGTTTGTCCTATATCTGAGAATATAAAAAAAAAAATATATATATATATATATATATATTTTTTTTACATGTAGTTAACCCCTTACTTTAGGCACTAAACTAAATGACTAAAAGTATGTGGACACCTGCTCATCAACATCTCATTACAAAATCATGGGCATTAATATAAAGTTGGTCTTCTGGGAAGGCGTTCCACTGGAAGTTGGTACATTTCTGCGGGGACTTGTTCCATTCAGCCACAAGAATATTAATGAGGTCGGGCACGGATGTTAAGCGATTAGGCCTAGCTCACAGTCAGCGTTCCAATTCATCCCAAAGGTGTCCGATGGGGTTGAGGTCAGGGCTCTGTGCAGACCAGTCAAGTTCTTCCACACCAAATCGACCAACAAATGTCTGTATGGATCTCGCTTTGTGCATCGGGGCATTGTCATGCTGAAAAGAGCCTTCCCCAAACTGTTGACACCAAGTCAGAAGCACAGAATTGCCTAGAATGTCATTCATTGTATGCTGTGGCGTTAAGATTTTCCTTCACTGGAACTAAGGGGCCTAGCCTGAACCGCGAAAAACTGCCCCAGACCATTATTCCTCCTCCACCAAACTTCACAGTTGGCACTATGCATTGTGGCAGGTAGTGTTCTACTGGCACCCGCCAAACCTAGATTAGGCCATTGGACTGCCAGATAGTGAAGCGTGATTAATCACTCTAAAGCCGTTGTTGCTTCTAGACGTTTCCACTTCACAATAACAGAACTTATAGTTGACCGGGGAAGCTCTAGCAGGGCAGAATTTTGACTTACCTACTTGTTGTAAAGGTGGCATCCCATGACAGTCACTGAGCTCTTCAGTAAAGCCATTCTACTGCCAATGTTTTTCTATGGAGATCGCACAGCTGTGTACTCAATTTTAACGTGTGTGGCTGAAATAGAATCCACTAATTTGAAGGTGTCCACATACTTTTGTATACACTACAACTAAAGTTTGGGGTCACTTATAAATGTCCTAGTTTATGAAAGCACATGTTTTGTTCATTAAAATAAAATAGATCAGAAATACAGTGTAGACATTGTTAATGTTGCAAATGACTATTGTAGCTGGAAATGGCAGATTTTTAATGGAATATCTACATAGGCGCACCGAGGCCCATTATCAGCAACCATCACTCCTGTGTTACAATGGCACGTTGTGTTAGTTTATAATTTTAAAAGGCTAATTGATCATTAGAAAACCATTTTGCAATTATGTTAGCACAGCTCAAAACTGTTGCTCTGATGAAAGAAGCAATACAACTGGCCTTCTTTAGACTAGTGGAGTATCTAGAGCATCAGCATTTGTGGGTTTGATTACAGGCTCAAGTCCCATGATGCTTGTGGGGGACGTAGAGCAAAACAGACCACCATTGTGTTCGTGAGAGTCTCATCATAATATCTTGTAGGCCAAACCGTTAAGACATTTGTGAGAAAAACGGTTTTCGGAGTCTCATGGTCTGACAAACATCACTCTAGCTCTGCCACTTGTCAGAGACATTGGTGGATGTGGTGGATTGAGACAACCCATACAAAAAAAACATCTCAAGGTGAAACAGACAGATTTTGATGGGGATTTTTGTATCATGTTAGACTTCTGCAGGCAGACACATTGTAGGAAAAGGGTTGGCCCCCCAATGGTGGAACAAACTCCCTCACGACGCCAGGACAGCGGAGTCAATCACCACCTTCCGGAGACACCTGAAATCCCACCTCTTTAAGGAATACCTAGGATAGGATAAGCAATCCCTCTCACCCCCCCCTTAAGTTTTAGATGCACTATTGTAAAGTGACTGTTCCACTGGATGTCATAAGGTGAATGCACCAATTTGTAAGTCGCTCTGGATAAGAGCGTCTGCTAAATGACTTAAATGTAAATGTAAATGTTTACCTATATTTAAACATGGTGGTCACAATGACAGACTTCAGAAAGAGAGATATTGGTACCTGGATGACACAGAGGGAGAGAGAGAGGTACCAACCTGGATGACGGTCCGAGGGGTCTCTGCAGGATACCACAGGGGAATCCCCAGGAAGCTCACGCAGGCCGAACGGGTCTGATACGTCTCAGAGCATCTGCTGGTTACAATACTGCCACCTACACACACACACACACACACACACACACACACACACACACACACACACACACACACACACACACACACACACACACACACACACACACACACACACACACACACACACACACACACACACACACACACACACACACACACACACACACACACACGTGGTGTGAATATTTCTGTGACAGATACAAAGAATATGCTGAAGTACAGTGATGATGTCACAAACCTTGAGACTCCAAGGCAAAGTCAGGCAGTCGGTCCGCCAATGGACGACTGCAATCCTTTATCAACTGTTTCACGTCCCATCTCTCATTCTGCGAGACACAATCGCACACGATGATGCGTTTAAAAAAAGTTGACATCTGCTTATTTCAACAGAAAATAAATCAAATCAACCCACCTGGGCCAGTCGGTCACTCAGCCATTTCTCCATGGCCTCTTTAAAAGCAGGCGTCATGTGTATGTTTTCTGGTGTGGGAGCAGGGGGAGGCTGGTTTTGAATGGAGGTCACCTGTTGCTGCAGCTAGAGAACACAGAGATCACGCACATTAGGAGGTGTGTGTGTGTGTGTGTATATGCACATGTGCCTGCGTGTACGTGCATGTTACCATATCACTGGTGTCCTCCAGGGCTCTGACCAGCTGTGTGGTAATGGATTGTTCCTCTTGGAAATCAGACATCTTGCTGCTGAACTCTGCAGCGTCCTGGGCCAGACGCTCTCCGGCAGCAGAGACAGAAATAGAGACACTACAATAGAATAGAATGAAACAAAATAAAATGTATTTTCTACTTTGTGAGAATCAGATATTGGTCTTCTAGAATAGAATACAACAAACAAAATAAAAATGGGCTAGGAGCTATATGGGTTGTTTCAAGACTGGTCCACACTCACCTGTTCACTTTCTCTCTGACGTTGTTAATCTCACTCCTTACTCCCCTCATGTCTATATTCAGTCTTTGTACCATCTGCTGGGGGACAAAGTTTATTCAATTGAATGAGTTTGTTCATTCCAAAAAGGCAATTATTGATACCACTTCTCAAATGACAAACTGGCAATACTACACAAAGAAAAATAGAAAATAATCCCTGGTACTTCCACTCTCATCCGAAAGAAAGAATCAGATCAAATACATAGCTAGACCTGTGTTTTAAAACTTTTTTAAAATCTTGTCGTTACAAAGGGATAGGTAGAGTATTCTCACCTGGGAAATGCCTTGGTGCTGGTGTGCTTTCTGTTTAAGGATCTCAATCTCTCTCTGCAAGACAAGCACAAGTCAGATAAATGAATGTCCAAACATTTTGTGCATTCTCTCCACCCAGCCCTCCCGCTCTGTTTTGTACCTGGATGGTGTCCATTTTGTTTTTGAGAGCTGAATCCATGATAGGACTTCCATACTGTAGAAAGAGTTTTAACTAGTCAACAAGAGTGTTGCCCATGCATAGCTTTCAGCATTCACCCAATCAAAACATCGATAACAGTCTGTACCAAATGGCACTATTCCCTACGTAGTGCACTTCCTTTGACCAGAGTCCACATAAGTGGGGCACTATATAGAGTGCCATGTGAGACGTCACCAGAATTAATACAGATGAAAAACAAGAGGTCCTACCGTAGCCTTTGGAGTCAGGTCGAGTGGAGAGTCAGGTTGAGTCGGGCGGTTCATTGGAAGGTTGAGGTTCATGGTGGGGAACACAATCGGAAAGACAAATACTGCAGGGAAGACATTGTGGTACAGGTCACACAGAGGACAGATGCATAGGAGGATATTTAGACGTGTGAACATGAATGTGTGGGCCAAAAAGATCCTCGAGGACAACAACCACCCGAGCAACTGCCTGTTCACCCCACTACCATCCAGAAGGCATGGTCAGTACAGGTGCATCAAAGCTGGGCCTAAGAGACTGAAAAACAGCTTCTATCTCAAGGCCATCAGACTGTTAAACAGTTGTCACTAACACAGAGATGCTGCTACCTACATACAGACTTGAAATCATTGGCCACTTTAATAAATAGATCACTAGTCACTTTAATAATGTTTACATATCTTGCATTACTCATCCCATATGTATATACTGTATTTTTATAAAATCTTGCCTATGCCGCTTGGTCATCGCGCATCCATATATATGTGTATATTCTTATTCCATCCCTTTAGATGTGTGTATTAGGTACGGTAGTTGTTGTGGAATTGTTAGATATTACTGCACTGCCAGAACTAGAAGCACAAGCATTTCACTACACTCCCAATAACATCTGCTAACCATGTGTATGTGACCAATAAAATGTGACTTAATTTCATTTTAATGTGACGTCACACTCACGGAAGGTCAGGAGAACAGGCAGGAGGAAGATGACAAACCAGGATGGCAAACCAGTCGGGAAACATGACCAGCCTACAGGGACACAGTGCCAAAGATAATGCTAATGCTAACAAACAAGGCAAAAGCAAAATAATGAGCTAACGCTACGCTAATGCACACAAGCCAACCACAAGACATGAGATTAGCTAATGCTAACAAACTACAAGCAGAGACACTTAAATTTAAAAAGCCCTTACAGTAAATGTAATATTGGAGACACACTGATGCCAAGCTAATGATAACAAACAAGGCTTTTTTCTCTTCTTATTTTTACAAGCATATAGAGACATGCAAATGCCAAGCTAATGTTGTCTCTCATAGACACACTGCACTCACTGCAGCTAGCGCTGGCCCTAGTGCCTATCCCGCTGGAGCATGGCTTCGCCCTCAGTGGCTCCTCAGAATCAGAGCAGTAGCCAGAGCTGTCAATTCTGGTGAAGCCAATGCTGGAGGAGCTCATGCTGGGCTGCAGGGCCACAGAGGCAGCAGGGGTCACAGGAACAGGCATCACAGTAGGAGACAGGAAGGTCTGCCTTCTCTGGACAGCCCTCACTTTTGGCACCATGCCTGACAGAGGGGAAGAGGGAGGGAACAAGATGGAGAGGGTGAGGGAGGGAGAACTTTAGGAATACATAACATATTATTGCATAGTATTTCCAATCTACAAAAGTGTCTAACCCAGGCTAGTGACTAGGGACTTAATCCTGTGCTGTCACAACTCATATGATCATTGTTATGGATTTGGCAAGACAGAACAAGGGACTAGATAGGGTTTATCAATCTGGACAACCCCTAGCGCAGGCAGGAAGTGATGTGAGCAATACCAATTAATTCATCGCCGTTGATTGGCCGATTTGGATTTTGGATTCCCTTATGGCCCCCAGTTCTCATTTTCCTCTTGTTGAATACCCTGAGAGAGACAGACACACATACATTTTGATTTGATACACACAGTTAAGTGCACTAAGCATCATAGCACACACAGTGATACTCTCTCACTCACACACCTAGGCACAGGGCTTTCCTTGTAGGAGACAATGGAGCCAGAGGATTCATCATCAGAGGACTGGTCATAGTACCCTCCATTAAGAAGCCTTGCACTTCTTCTAGACATGACTGAGAAAAATAAAGAGAGATTGATTTCAAACGCCAGGCCTAAACTAAACCCACCTTTGGTCAGTGTTGTCATGGGCAACGTCATCTTACTTAAAGCACAAAACTGGACAACAGTGTCAACCTTTGGCAAACATTGGGTCGTACAGCAAGTTTTTACCAATTTCTCTTCTGATTGAGTATTCATCTTGGAAACTTTTCTCGCATTTTTTAAGTTTAAAATCAGCATAGATGACACGTCGAATAACCCCGACTAAACCCGTGCTTTTTGAATCAAATGTTGCCTTCTACTTACCCGAGTCTTGTTAGCCAATTCATACAGTAATTATTGCAATCTTTAAACTCAGATGTAGCAGCAGAAAATGTAACTTTGCTAATGAGCCAGTGTGTGGAAAACACTGGAATTTCCAGCGCGTTTAGAATGTTGCGTCTATGGAACCCTAGAAATAGAATGGGGGACCCAGTTTACGTCACAATCAGCACTCCTCGCCAAATTTATTTTGATTGACAGCTTTCATCACATGCATCGGTCTCCAAAATCCATTCGATTATTTCGTTCCCTAATACAAATCAATAAATAAAATATCGCCACATTGCTCTTATTTGTTGTATGTCTGTATATTTCACACACGATGGTGACATTTAGCCACCATATAGCATATGAAAACGTCATAAACCATGATAAAAACATTTATTTACAGGAAATTAGCTGTAAAACTGCAACACTTTCTTTGTCTCAGCAAAATGTGTAGAGATTAGATCAGGGATTCTTGAAAGTGGGGTAAATCCTTGTCCGACAGGAAGATGAGATATTGTTGCATTATTTGTGTATGTCATATGTATTGTAGTTACTAGCATGTATGCCCTCACTATCTACCGGGCCTGCATATTGTTTGTAAGCCTATACTCATGGTTATTGTTTTCTCCTATCTTTCCATAGAACCACTTTTACACTCTCACTTTCTGTGAGCAGTCAGTACTCAAGAAGTTTGTTGTGGTGAACACATCTGAATAAATCTGTTCTGAATACATCAACACCCATCCCACCTATCACTATAGACCACACACCCTTGTTTGGTTTCCGTGTGCCATATATTTTTCAAATGTTTCACAACATTTTCAAGACCTGGTCTTGCCGGACAGACCTGTGGTGGCTGAACCCTATCCATTAGCACCTAAGAGGTCTCATTACTGCCTGTTCTATACTGAACAAACATATAAACGCAACATGCAACAATTTCAACATTTTTACTGAAGTACAGGTCATATTTGGAAATTAGTCAATTGAAATAAATGCATTAGGCCCTAATCTATGGATTCCACATGACTGGGAATACAGATACCTTCAAATAAAACATAGGGGCATGGATCAGAAAACCAGTCAGTATCAAGTGTGACCAGTTGCCTCATACAGCATGACTCATCTTCACATAAAGTTGATCAGGCCTTGCACTTGTGGCCTGTGGCCACTCCTCTTCAATGAATGTGTGAAGTTGCCAAATATTGGCCGGAACTGGAACACGCTGTCGTACAGGTCGATCCAGAGCATCCCAAACTGGCTCAATGGGTGACATGTCTGGTGAGTATTCAGGTCATGGAAGAACAGGGACATTTTCAGCTTCCAGGAAATGTGTACAGATTCTTTCGACATGGAACATGAAACATGAGGTGATGGCGGTGGCGGTGGATAAATGGCACGACAACGGGCCTCAGGATCTCGTCAGGGTGTCTCTGTGCATTCAAATTGCCACCGATAAAATGTAATTGTGTTCGTTGTCTATAGCTTATGCCTGCCCATACCATAACTCCACTGCCACCATGGGGCACAATGTTCATAACTTTGACAACAGCAAACCGCTCGCCCACACGACGCCATAAACATGGTCTGCGCTCGTGAGGCCGGTTGAGCATACTGCCAAATTCTCTAAAACAACATTGGAGGCGGCTTATGGTAGAGAAATTAACATAATATTATCTGGAACAGCTCTGGTGGTCATTCCTGCATTCAGCATGCCAATTGCACATTCCCTCAAATCTTGAGACATCTGTGGCATTGTCTTCTGTGACAAAACTGCACATTTTAGTGGCCTTTTATTGTCCCCAGCACAAAGTGCACCTGTGTAATGATCATGCTGTTGTAATCAGCTTCTTGATATTCCACACCTGCCAAGTGGATGGATTATCTTGGCAAAGGAGAAATGCTCAATAGCAGGGATGTAAACAAATTTGTGCACAACATTTTAGAGAAATAAGCTTTTTGTGCGTATGGAACATTTCTGGGATGTTTTATTGCAGCTCATGAAACATGGGACCAACACTTTACATGTTGCGTTTATATTTTTGTTCAGTGTACATGGTCCTCCCGGATGAGCCTTTAGTATTTTTCATATTTGTAATTATGTTCCAGCCCCTGACCATCCAGTCAAAAAGAAATCAGCCGGCGGCCTCTGACCTCTGTTTTCACCTGACAGGTTGATCGTACCAGGTGATGAGCATAGAAATTGAATCCATGTCCAATTCTAATTCTATTTCCATGGTGATGAGGAGACGATCAGTATTTGCACCAAAGAAGTGTTCTTTCTCAGCACCATAATTTCTCCTTATGTGCTCTCTTACCACTGTTAAACTGACCATATACCATGCCTTTTAGAAAGTAGTCATACCCCTCGACTTATTCCACATTTTGTTGTGTTACCCATTTATACACAATACCTCATAGTGGCAAAGTGAAAACATGTTTAGACATTTTTGCTAATTTATTGAAAATTAAATATAGAAATATCTTATTTACATAAATAATCACACCCCTGAGTCGATACTTTGTAGAAGCACCTTTTGCAGAGAGTACAGCTTTGAGTCATTTTTGGTATGTCTGTACCAGTTCAGAGAGTACAGCTTTGAGTCATCTTTGGTATGTCTGTACCAGTTCAGAGAGTACAGCTTTGAGTCATCTTTGGTCTGTCTGTACCAGTTCAGAGAGTACAGCTTTGAGTCATCTTTGGTATGTCTGTACCAGTTCAGAGAGTACAGCTTTGAGTCATCTTTGGTATGTCTGTACCAGTTCAGAGAGTACAGCTTTGAGTCATCTTTGGTATGTCTGTACCAGTTCAGAGAGTACAGCTTTGAGTCATCTTATGTCTGTACCAGTTTTGCACATCTGGATTTGTGTTTATTTTGTTCTCCCATTCTTCCTTGCAGATTTTCTCAAGCTCGGTTAAATTGGATGGAGAGTGGCGGTGAACAGCAATCTTTAAGCCTTTCAACAGATTTTCAATGGGATAGAAGTTTGGGCTTTGGCTGGGCCACTCAAGGACTTTCACATTCTTGTTCCGAAACCATTGCAGCATTGCTTTGGCTATATGCTTGGGGCCATTGTCCTGTTGGAACGTACATTTTCACTCCAGTCTAAGTTTGTTTTCACTCTGAAGTAGGTACTCATCAAGAATTGGCCTGTATTTGGGTCCTTTCAAATCAAATCAAATGTTGTCACATGCACCGAATACAACAGGTGTAGGTTGACCTTACAGTGAAATGCTTACTGACAAGCCCTTAACCAACGATGTAGTTTTAAGAAAATACCCACACCCCCAAAAAAAAGTAAGAGATAAGAAAAATAAATAAATTAAAGACCAGCAGTAAATAACAATAGGGGGCTATATACAGGGGGTACCGGTTCAGAGCCAATGTGTCAACGGGCGGGGGCACCGGTGTCGAGGTAGTTGAGGTAAATATGTACATGTGGGTAGGGTTATTAAAGTGACTATGCATAGATGATAACAGAGAGTAGCAGCAGCGTAGTGGTGGGGTCCTTCCTCTGACACCGCCTGGTATAGAGGTCCTAGATGGCAGGAAGCTTGGCCTCGGTGATGTACTGGGCCGTACGCACTACCCTCTGTAGTGCCTTGCGGTCGGAGGCCCAGCAGTTGCCATACCAGTGTGACGTAGAAGTCCGTCACTGGCCGCGGGCAGCATTTGGTTCTTTAACGCACACACATATTCATCACTCCTCCCTGCGCCATTATAAGATAAGTTAACAATGTGGGTCGACACACAAATTAACTTCTGTCTTGGTGCATGCATTTCACACTTGTCAATGTTCATATTTGAGAGATACAATAATTATTATACTTATCAATGTTGTGGATGAGTGCATTGTTTGTTTGTTCTGTTCCTCTCTCTCCATCTTTGTAGCTTCCGGGTATGCTTGAAAAGGACCCGAGCTAAGGGAATTGGGTTGGCTTTATAGTGCCTGTCCCAAATGGCTCATTAATGCATATGGGCATATTGAAAGATATTGTCAGTAGTGATGTAATGTTGTAAATGGTATGTTGTGATATTGTTTAAAACCGTGTTGCAATGTATATCCTTTAGTATGTTTAGTTCATGGAAAATGTAGGTTTGTATGGTTAATTGATTAATTAATTAGGGTTAATTGTTCTGAGGGGAGGGGCTAGCCCTACAAAAGGAGCCTCTCTTTCAGTCATGGAGAGGCATTTTTGGATTGAGCTGTGGATGGGGCAGCATTGTTTTTAAGCTGTCCCATAAGGTAGATGTTGATGGCAGTACTGTTTTTTGTTCCGGAATCACTTGTAAATAAACACCTTTGCACAGAAGAACTTTTGCGGCTCCGCCATCTTTTTATTTTGATAGAGGTTAGGTTATCCAGTTTAGCCTTCTGGCCTACTCTACGTGACAACCAGGCAGTGATGCAACTCGTCAGGATGCTCTCAATGGTACAGCTGTAAAACCTTTTGAGGATATGAGGACCCATGCCAAATCTTTTCAGTCTCCTGAGGGGGAATAGGTTTTGTTGTGCCCTCTTCACAACTGTCTTGGTGTGCTTGAACCATGTTAGTTTGTTGGTGATGTGGACGCCAAGGAACTTGAAGCTCTCAACCTGCTCCACTAAAGCCCCGTCAATGAGAATAGGGGCGTGCTCGGTCCTATTTTTCCTGTAGTCTACAATCATCTCCTTTGTCTTGATCACATTGAGGGAGAGTTTGTTGTCCTTGCATAACACTGTCAGGTCTCTGACCTCCTCCCTATAGGCTGTCTCATCATTGTCGGTGATCAGGCCTACCACTGTTGTGTCATCAGCAAACTTAATGATGGTGTTGGAGCTGTACCTGGCCATGCAGGCATGAGTGAACAGGGAGTACAGGAGGGGACTGAGCACGCACCCCCTGTTGAGGATCAGTGTGGCGGGTGTATTGTTACCTACCCTTACCACCTGGGGGCGGCCCATCAGGACGTCCAGGATCCAGTTGCAGAGGGAGGTGTTTAGTCCCCGGGTCCTTAGCTTAGTGATGAGCTTTGAGGGGACTGATCGCTGAGCTGTAGTCATGGAATAGCATTCTCACATAGGTGTTCCTTTTGTCTAGGTGGGAGGGTAGTATGGAGTGCAATAGAGATTGCATTATCTAATATATAATAATAATAATAATAATAATAATAATATAAATAATAATAATAATAAATAATAATAATAATATAATAATAATAAATAATAATATAATAATAATAATAAATAATAATAATAATATAATAATAATATAATAATAATATAATAATAATAATAATAAATAATAATAATAATATAATAATAATATAATAATAATAATAATATATGCCATTTAGCAGACGCTTTTATCCAAAGCGACTTACAGTCATGTGTGCATACATTCTACGTATGGGTGGTCCCGGGGATCGAACCCACTACCCTGGCGTTACAAGCGCCATGCTCTACCAACTGAGCTACAGAAGGATCTGTGGATCTGTGGATCTGTTGGTGCGGTATGCAAATTGTAGTGGGTCTAGGGTTCATTGTCCCCTCTATCCTTACCAGTCTTCCAGTCCCTGATGCTGAAAAGCATCCCCATAGCATTATGCTGAGACCACCATGCTTTACGCTAGTAACCAAAAGGTTGCAAGTTCAAATCCCAGAGCTGACAAGGTACAAATCTGTCGTTCTGCCCCTGAACAGGCAATTAACCCACTATTCCTAGGCCGTCATTGAAAATAAGAATTTGTTCTTAACTGACTTGCCTAGTTAAATAAAGGTAAAATAAATCAAATAAAAAATAAAATAAAAAAGGGGTGGTGTTAAATGGGTGATGAACTGTGCCTGGTTTTCACCAGACAGCTCTTTGCATTCAGGCCAAACAGTTACATTTTTGTCTCCTCAGACAACAAAATCTTTTGCCTTATGATCTCAGTCTTTCACGTGCCTTTTTGCAAACTCCAGGCTTGCTGTCGTGAGTGGCTTCCGTCTGGCCACTCTCCCAAAAAGCCCAGATTGTTTCATTGCTGTAGTGACGGTTGTCCTTCTGGCAGGGTCTTCCATCTCAGCCAAGGAACTCTATAGTTCTGTCAGAGTGGTCATTGGGTTATTGGTCACCTTTCTGACCAAGGTCCTTCTTGCCCAGTTGCTCAATTTGGTTGGACAGCCAGCTCTATGCAGGGATGCAAATACTTTCAAAATTTCTCAATGATGGAGACCACTGTGCTCTTGGAAACTTTCAACACTCTTGAAATTGTTTAATACCCTTCCCCAGATATATGCTTAGTCACAATTCTATCTTGGAGATCTACAGACAGTTGCTTGGACTGCTCTGACATGCACTGTCTACTGTGGGACCTTATATAGACAGGTGTGTTTCTTTCTTAATCAAGTCCAAACAATTTAATTGGCCCACAGGCGGACTCCAATCAAGTTGTAGCGACATCTCAAGGATGATCAAAGGAAATTGAATGCACCCAAGCTCAATTTGGACTGTAATAGCAAAGGGGTGTGAATACTTATGTAAATTCAATTTCTGTATTCATCTAGGAAGACCTCCCTGATACTGCCTGATCTAAGACCTCTCCATCCCTGGCGACAAAGCTTTAGTAGTGTCTCCATCCCTCACTATGAAGCGCTGGTGTGACCAGCTGACTTCCTCTGCAAAAATGATCCTGGTGTTTGGCTACAGAGAAGCAATGTAAATTGCTCTTCACTACCTCTTCTGGCTGAGGCCTAGAGCTTGGATGAGTGCCATTTCCCATCACAAAAGTGTTCTTAACAGAAGTCCACCAGCACATTCAGATAATCAAAGTCACAAGATAGTGACAGCAGTGGTTCGAAGCTAGTCATTCTCCTCCAGCAGCTGACCACCATTTTAAGGAGCTCAGTTAGCTAGTTGTTAGTTGATCAGGCCCAGATGTGGCAGACCTGGACTAACTCCTGTCTCCAAGGAGACCAGCCAAGGGGGAGGAGTCTACAATATGTCAATTACAAAACACAAAAAGATGAAGAGGTACAGCAAACCATAGAAATTCATGCAAATTAGAATAAGGCACAGAAAATAAATTAATTAAATAAAAGATCACTGTAAAGTCCTAAATAAGTAATACATGCACACAAAGGGCTGGTCTCCAATTGGGTAAAACTAGGTAGGGCAACATGTCACCAGCAGTAAAACAAAAAATACAAAAATATAAAGACATGATAACATCAATCATAACTACAACAAATACATTCTATATACAAATTACACTGGACCGGAATGGGAAAAGAGGACCCTATTTTATTGAACCATTATTTAACTTGGCAAATCAGTTACAATGACAGCCTAGGAACAGCTTGGGGATTCAATCTATGTCACGCGCTGACCTTAGAGATCCTGTTTATTTCTCTATTTAGTTAGGTTGGGCATTCTAGTTTTTCTATTTCTTTGTTGGCCGGGTATGGTTCCCAATCAGAGGCAGCTGTCTATCGTTGTCTCTGATTGGGGATCATACTTAGGCAGCCTTCTTTTTTTTCACCTTTAGTTGTGGGATTCTGACTCTGTTAGTGTGTAGTTGCGTTCTGCACTGCATGTAGCTTTTACATTCGTTTTTGTATTTTTTTTGTGTCATTTAAAATAAAGGATAAATGCCTACCATGCTGCACCTTGGTCCAATCCATCAAACGACGGACGTGACAATCTAGTAACCTTTCATTTACTGGCCCAATGCTCTAACCACTAGGCAACCTATCACCCCTATAGGGCAACATTACCCAAACAAAAGGGTCCTAATTTGAAAATGGGGTCACCGGAGAAAGCGGTTGGGACGAACGAAACGGTTTCTGTTAACTTCCTACAAATTTGTCTCTTACTTTTGAACGGTTGGAAGTAAAAACCAGTGGGCACAAACTGATTGAATCCCTTTTCTGTGGAGAACATGTGGAACTCAAGCTGTCACTGTCATCAGGTTTCTACTCAGATGCAGCTAAACTATCAAGCTCAATCTATAAATGATCACTGTCGCTGTCCTCCATGTACGTCTAATATTGAAATTAAAACAATCAAATTTCAACTACAAAAAAAATATTCAATGTGATGACATTCGATCAATGTGGAAAACTGATAGGATTTGCACACAGTCATCACTGTAAAGGAATTTTAAGAATGTTTGTCTTTTTTTTACCCAACTTTGAATCTAAATCTAATGACAAGGTTTTTTTTTTTTTTTTAACGTTCAATTCCCATTAGACGACTCAGTCATATGTGAATCAAAATTAGACGTGGATCTTCCCATGACCTCTTGGCTGCATTTCATAATTTTTTCAAACGTATTTTCCTTCAGATTGAAATACTGTCAAAAATACTGTCAGACTGACTTGTTATAACTGTCATTGCCCCAAATAAAAATAAACACTTGCTGGGTTTTTTTTACATGGTCGCAATACTTTTCTGATATCAAAATAGAGTCGTGGGCCAAACAAGTTTGGTAACACCTGACCTGGGGTGTGTTGCAAAGATGGGAACATGTATTGTATCTTCTCTGGTTGTGTAAAAACCTGTTAGTGATTCTACCACCAGGGGGTGCCAAAGTCCCATAACACAAACATAAATATCCCAGCAATGCAAATAAGAAAATTACTTCCAACCAGATTTAATCCCAAATTGGTGTATGATACACGTCAGTATTGACTTTTCTCTCATGTCTGAAATGTAAGGCGTTGGGCCAGTGCTGTGTTTAAACCAAGGACCAAACCTTTGAGCGGTGAACTAATATACCATATTATTACAATTTACGCAAAACCTTAACAGCAAAAAAATACTTTGGAAGACTGAGTTGTGTATTGTTTGTCACAGTAAGAATATAAGTGTAAAAACGACATTCCAGTAGTTCGCATTCGATGCAGTGTTTCATGTGACCAGTGGGTGTGCTTGTTTAATGCCTCGTTTAGTTTGCACGTCGACCTTGGTTTCTCAAATTACTGCCTCGCCTGGTTCACCAACTTCTTCTCAGATAGAGTTCAGTGTGTTAAATCGGAGAGCCTGTTGTCTGGACCTCTGGCAGTCTCTATGGGGGTGCCACAGGGTTCAATTCTCGGGCTGACTCTTTTCTCTGTATACATCAATGGTGTCGCTCTTGCGGCTGGTGATTCTCTGATCCACCTCTACACAGACGACACCATCCTGTATACATCTGGCCCTTCTTTGGACACTGTGTTAACTAACCTCCAGACGAGCTTCAATGCCATACAACACTCCTTCTGTGGCCTCCAACTGCTCATAAATGCAAGTAAAACTAAATGCATGGTCTTCAACCGATCGCTGCCTGCACATGCCCGCCCGCCTAGCACCACTACTCTGGAGGGTTCAAATCAAATCAAATAAAATTTTATTTGTCACATACACATGGTTAGCAGATGTTAGTGCGAGTGTAGCGAAATGCTTGTGCTTCTAGTTCCGACAATGCAGTAATAACCAACAAGTAATCTAGCTAACAATTCCAAAACTACGGTCTTATACACAGTGTAAGGGGATATATAATATGTACATAAGGATATATGAATGAGTGATGGTACAGAGCAACATAGGCAAGATGCAGTAGATGGTATTGAGTGCAGTATATACATATGAGATGAGTATGTAAACAAAGTGGCATAGTTAAAGTGGCTAGTGATACATGTATTACATAAGGATGCAGTAGATGATATAGAGTACAGTATATACGTATACATATGAGATGAATAATGTAGGGTATGTAAACATTATATTAGGTAGCATTGTTTAAAGTGGCTAGTGATATATTTTACATCATTTCCCATCAATTCCCATTATTAAAGTGGCTGGAGTTGAGTCAGTGTGTTGGCAGCAGCCACTCAATGTTAGTGGTGGCTGTTTAACAGTCTGATGGCCTTGAGATAGAAGCTGTTTTTCAGTCTTTCGGTCCCTGCTTTGATGCACCTGTACTGACCTCGCCTTCTGGATGATAGCGGGGTGAACAGGCAGTGGCTCGGGTGGTTGCTGTCCTTGATGATCTTTATGGCCTTCCTGTGACATCGGGTGGTGTAGGTGTCTCATCGTTGTTGGTAATCAAGCCTACCACTGTAGTGTCATCTGCAAACTTTATGATTGAGTTGGAGGCGTGCATGGCCACGCAGTCATGGGTGAACAGGGAGTACAGGAGAGGGCTGAGAACGCACCCTTGTGGGACCCCAGTCATGAGGATCAGTGGGGTGGAGATGTTGTTTCCTACCTTCACCACCTGGGGCCGCCCGTCAGAAAGTCCAGGACCCAGTTGCACAGGGCGGGGTTGAGACCCAGGGTCTTGAGCTTAATGACAGGTTTGGAGTTTACTATGGTGTTAAATGCTGAGCTGTAATCGATGAACAACATTCTTACATAGGTATTCCTATTGTCCAGATGGGTTATGTCATGCAGGTGAAAGAGGACCCAAAAGCGACTTAACAGAAACAGAGTTTATTTAAGTCCAAACAGGGAATAACAAAAATCCTCTAGTCTGTAGAGGGGAATAACTGGAGAAGCGGCCACAGACTGCAGGTCGCTTCGGGTAGGCGCAGGCCGTAGTTGACAGAGACACCTGCTCACACGCAGCATCTGATGAAGGCAAAAAACACGACAGGACAGGGCGATACACCATCACAGCAAAAACACGACAGGACAGGGCGAAACGCAATCACAGCATGGTGAATACTAAACAAGGAACCGACGGGACAGGAACGGAACACAAAGGAATAAATAGGGACTCTAATCAGGGGAAAGGATCGGGAACAGGTGTGGGAAGACTAAATGATGATTAGGGGAATAGGAACAGCTGGGAGCAGGAACGGAACGATAGAGAGAAGAGAGAGCGAGAGAGTGAGAGAGGGAGGGGGAGAGAGAGGGATAGAAGGAGGGAAATAACCAAATAAGACCAGCAGAGGGAAACGAATAGAATGGGGAGCACAGGGACGAGACATGATAATAAATGACAAACATGACAGTACCCCCCACTCACCGAGCGCCTCCTGGCGCACTCGAGGAGGAATCCTGGCGGCAACGGAGGAAATCATCGATGAGTGAACGGTCCAGCACGTCCCGAGACGGAACCCAACTCCTCTCCTCAGGACCGTAACCCTCCCAATCCACTAAGTATTGGTGACCCCGTCCCCGAGAACGCATGTCCATGATCTTATGTACCTTGTAAATAGGTGCGCTCTCGACAAGGACGGGAGGGGGGAGGGAAGACGAACGGGGGTGCGAAGAAAGGGCTTAACACAGGAGACATGGAAGACAGGATGGACGCGACGAAGATGTCGCGGAAGAAGCAGTCGCACAGCGACAGGATTGACGACCTGGGAGACACGGAACGGACCAATGAACCATGGAGTCAACTTACGAGAAGCTGTCGTAAGAGGAAGGTTGCGAGTGGAAAGCCACACTCTCTGGCCGCAACAATACCTTGGACTCTTAATCCTGCGTTTATTGGCGGCTCTCACCGTCTGTGCCCTGTAACGGCAAAGTGCAGACCTCACCCTCCTCCAGGTGCGCTCACAACGTTGGACAAACGCTTGAGCGGAGGGAACGCTGGACTCGGCAAGCTGGGATGAGAACAGAGGAGGCTGGTAACCCAGACTACTCTGAAACGGAGATAACCCGGTAGCAGACGAAGGAAGCGAATTGTGAGCGTATTCTGCCCAGGGAGCTGTTCTGCCCAAGACGCAGGGTTTCTGAAAGAAAGGCTGCGTAGTATGCGACCAATCGTCTGATTGGCCCTCTCTGCTTGACCGTTAGACTGGGGATGAAACCCGGAAGAGAGACTGACGGACGCACCAATCAAACGACAGAACTCCCTCCAAAACTGTGACGTGAATTGCGGGCCTCTGTCTGAAACGGCGTCTAACGGGAGGCCATGAATTCTGAATACATTCTCAATAATGATTTGTGCCGTCTCCTTAGCGGAAGGAAGTTTAGCGAGGGGAATGAAATGTGCCGCCTTAGAGAACCTATCGACAACCGTCAGAATCACAGTCTTCCCCGCAGACAAAGGCAGACCGGTAATGAAGTCTAAGGCAATGTGAGACCATGGTCGAGAAGGAATGGGGAGCGGTCTGAGACGACCGGCAGGAGGAGAGTTACCCGACTTAGTCTGCGCGCAGTCCGAACAAGCAGCCACGAAACGGCGCGTGTCACGCTCCTGAGTCGGCCACCAAAAGCGCTGGCGAATAGACGCAAGAGTGCCTCGAACACCGGGATGACCAGCTAACTTGGCAGAGTGAGCCCACTGAAGAACAGCCAGACGAGTGGAAACAGGAACGAAAAGGAGGTTACTAGGACAAGCGCGCGGCGACGCAGTGTGCGTGAGTGCTTGCTTAACCTGTCTTTCAATTCCCCAGACTGTTAACCCGACAACACGCCCATAAGGAAGAATCCCCTCGGGATCAGTAGAAGCCACAGAAGAACTAAACAGACGGGATAAGGCATCAGGCTTGGTGTTCTTGCTACCCGGACGGTAAGAAATCACAAACTCGAAACGAGCGAAAAACAACGCCCAACGAGCTTGACGGGCATTAAGTCGTTTGGCAGAACGGATGTACTCAAGGTTCTTATGGTCTGTCCAAACGACAAAAGGAACGGTCGCCCCCTCCAACCACTGTCGCCATTCGCCTAGGGCTAAGCGGATGGCGAGCAGTTCACGGTTACCCACATCATAGTTGCGCTCAGATGGCGACAGGCGATGAGAAAAATAAGCGCAAGGATGAACCTTATCGTCAGACTGGAAGCGCTGGGATAGGATGGCTCCCACGCCTACCTCTGAAGCGTCAACCTCGACAATGAATTGTCTAGTGACGTCAGGAGTAACGAGGATAGGAGCGGACGTAAAACGTTCTTTTAGAAGATCAAAAGCTCCCTGGGCGGAACCGGACCACTTAAAACACGTCTTGACAGAAGTAAGAGCTGTGAGAGGGGCAGCAACTTGACCGAAATTACGAATGAAACGCCGATAGAAATTAGCGAAACCTAAAAAGCGCTGCAACTCGACACGTGACCTTGGAACGGGCCAATCACTGACAGCTTGGACCTTAGCGGAATCCATCTGAATGCCTTCAGCGGAAATAACGGAACCGAGAAAAGTAACGGAGGAGACATGAAAAGAGCACTTCTCAGCCTTTACGTAGAGACAATTCTCTAAAAGGCGCTGTAGAACACGTCGAACGTGCTGAACATGAATCTCGAGTGACGGAGAAAAAATCAGGATATCGTCAAGATAGACAAAAACAAAAATGTTCAGCATGTCTCTCAGAACATCATTAACTAATGCCTGAAAAACAGCTGGCGCATTGGCGAGACCGAACGGCAGAACCCGGTACTCAAAATGCCCTAACGGAGTGTTAAACGCCGTTTTCCACTCGTCCCCCTCTCTGATGCGCACGAGATGGTAAGCGTTACGAAGGTCCAACTTAGTAAAGCACCTGGCTCCCTGCAGAATCTCGAAGGCTGATGACATAAGGGGAAGCGGATAACGATTCTTAACCGTTATGTCATTCAGCCTCGATAATCCACGCAGGGGCGCAGAGTACCGTCCTTCT